>NC_091147.1:36970552-37068052 GCF_041381155.1 Argopecten irradians | reverse complement strand
AGCTGCAGCTAAAGGATCAAGGACTGTACAAATATATAGACTCCCACAGAGTCGTATATGCACAGTGCTTACACAATGTAAGGATAGTGCAGGCGTTCTTCTAAAGAACAAACTGTTCTTTATCTTTATTGGATTCTACACATTTGGCACTGTGAGCGGAGAAACAAGTACATTATATTTACCGCCATTTGCAAAGGAAAATGGAATCGACGGCTCACAGATAGCAGCTCTGATTTCAATAAATTCAATATGTGATCTCATAGGAAAAATTTTAAGTGGGTACTTGGCCGATCGTCACTGGTTAAAAATACATGATATAATTCTTGTTTCACAAATCTTCACGGCCTTGCTCCCACAGTTTAACAGCTTTTACGACTCCTTCCTGGAGTTTTCTATGTTTTCAGCCATATTAGGGTCCATGTCCGGTGTGATATTTGCTTTAAGTATTCCACTGCTAAGAGAAATCGTGGGCGAGAAAAACTTTGCCCCTGCGATCGGTATTACAGTATTCATCAGATCTGTCATCCTTAGTGGAATTATACCACTACTTGGTAAGTCTAACATGATGTTACTAATTTGAAATGATATGGAGTCATTTAAGCTCGTGAGTTAGGTTTAGGACGACGTGGAGAAAAGCCAGAGTACCCAAAGGCAAATTTTAATTTCCAAACACATCATTAAGTCATTGACAAAAGATGTTATAATGTCAAAAGAGGAAAAATCACAGAGCTACGGTGATAGCCTGCAAGGCAACTGCTTCACATGATATTTTAACTCTCGAGAAAGAGGCAAGGGTATAGTGGTAATATGTCAGGACATATCATCACTAGCTCGATCCCTTTGACATGAAGTTGAACGTATATAAGGTATTGTAACTGACATTTGGAGCACATGGCTCTGTAATCGTTTTCAGGCGTATACACACAAGTTTATACTGTTTACGATTGGTTTTGTTTCGATAACTGTTTTGAATATTTTGTCAATGTTTGTTTTGGAAGGTAGTTGTTACGAAAAGACGTAACATTCAATGTTGATTCGATATTGACAACACCAATATTTAAGTATATATAAGATAAACTACATTGTAATATTTGTCGCGTTTTATATCTTATTTCTACAAGATATTATTAGCCATACAATTCATATGATTTTTGTTGTTGTGTTTTTCAGGTTACCTTCGTGACGTAACAGGTACATATCACGTGACCTTCCATTGTATGGGCGCTACGTCATTCGTTTCTGTGTGTATGCTGTTTTTGCTGAAAGTTTACTATCCGAAATGTTCTTTATGAATGACAAGCAAATATTTGTTTTTATATTGTATTTAATGTATACTTACGAAATAAAGAATGTTACGTGGATGTCCACATTAAAGTCCCAATATCCGTATCTGTCTTAATTTTGTCATGATTTAGAAGAATTTTGAAAAAAAAACACCTGTTGTAAATCATGCATAGACAGGACTAAATTGAAGTGAAGAAGAGCGATAATGATTTTGATAAAAAAAAATAAATATTGAGCATCGCAAGGTGGGTCCCATTTAGTGAAACGAGCCGAAGTAAGCCGACATTGTAACAATCAATTCTTTTATTTCTCAAAGATGAGATTGACAAAATAAAAGGATTTCTCAAAACTTTACAGTTTTACATATCAAATGAGTAGTCAGATTCTATTAAAGTCTACATACAGGAATAATCGTAACATAATCGTAATGTTTACAAATATCGGCTTTCAACTGTTGTACCAAAGTTACTAAGAAATCATTACAAATATTCTTTGATATCACTTAATTTCAATTATATCTACAAATATTTTACCAATATTGGGGTAGAATATAACTTGACTTTTTGTTGATAGTAACATATAGTTTGTGTTTAAATACGTAATCACTACGAAAAAAATCAAGACGTCAAGATTAACGAGTTCATTACCTAATAAAGTGCAAAAAACTATGTACTGATGAAACCGTCAGGTACCAAAACTGGTTCTATAAAAGTTATCATTGCGGAATTGCCAAAATCACACACTTTATACTTTTCTATACGCGTCACTTATGAACCGATTTATAAAGTCCTTAATTTTCATATTCAATAGATAGTTTCTTTGACAAATCTTAGAAGGATTACAAATTGTATCTCATGTGTATGTTGATATAATGTAACAAGAAAAACGATGGCCATATGACACCACCCTGAAGAACTCAATGCTTTAGCAATGAAATTTACAAAAGAAATATTCTTCTTCTCCTTCTTCTTAAAGACACAATTCTATCGATGTTAATGATTATATTGTGCGTTGTGCGGATTGGCAGAGGCGTGATTGTGGAAAAAAAGAGTGAAGTTATTTACAGTGATTTTGAATTGTGAAGGTGCAGGTTTTTTTTTGGGTGTGTGTGTGTGTGTGTGTGTGTGTGTGTATAGTTGTAAGATAAAAATATGCTAGAATTATAGGGAGTGGGGTTTAGGTCTTCAAGTTCTGTGAATATATACATGTACAGGACTTTTAACTCAACATGTAGAGGTAACATACTACATTAATAGGACTTTTAAATTTCTAATAACGCGTGCAGCGTTCCGTCACGAAGGTTCCAAGGAACTTTTTCAATTGAGAAAAACACTGGGTTTTTTTTGTTCCATTACACTAAAAATGTGGTCAAATCTATGTATATTGTTCTGTATCTTTGTTGATTTGTCACGCCCACGTTGAAAATTGGCTCCGCCTACAAACGGTGGCATGGGCCAATCAGAAAAAGCCATGTGATATTTTAGATATCACATACATTATGTATATCGTCTATAAAAGATAAAAGAAAAACCAAGGCATCATAGAATGGTAGTTACGTTTGTTTTAGACGAAAATAATATGTAACGCATGTATACGCATAAAATAATTGGAAACCTACAAAAAAACATAGAAAACTGAGCCCGAGTGATTTTCGGAGGCAGTGCTCCACTACGACACTTAGGGACCAATTCGTACCCGGCCGAAAGGTATAGTAGGCCGGCTACGTATATTCGTTCTATGGTTACGTGTACCTAAAATACGGCAAGTCAATAACTACAAATTGTAGATTACCTAAAGATAATCGATTTTTTTTATATTTAGGATCGGGATGCTTAAGAAATCAGTTTAAAATGTAGATGTGAGACTTACATGTGGTGATCAAACATTATTAAGCAAAAACCCAATATGGAACATTGGCAAATTGTATTGGTCCGGCAAGGACCCAACAAGGACAAGTATACAAAAACATTACATAAAATGACTAGAGTTAATAGAAAATAATAGTACAAAACATAATCTCCACACATAAACAAAATTACGAATATACTGGTAAGAATGCAACACGTATTGTACATTTGAAAATATCATTTTAGCATTAATATTGTAGTGAGCTATTTTTGACCATCTAGTAATACTACTGAGCTATGGCAGAGAGCAAGTATGTGACGATGCTGTAGAAAGCAAATGAACCTACCCTAGTATTGAAAAATGCGAAAACCATGGGAGGGTGTGGCGGGAGCAAAATTTAGAAAAAAAACAACAACAAAAAAACAAAGAAAAAAAGGCATATGGCCTGCAGCGTGCGTAGACATAACTAACTTACAGAATTAAAGTGTGCCAACCAAGGGCGGTAACTCTTAGCAAATCAGACCCAAGGACGGCAACTCGCATTAGCACATTACAGATCTCAAAATTCAATTTATCCTAAAATATTAAATTTTTTGTCTTTTTGCCAAAAACATGCTCATCATGAAAGAGTACTTAGCACAGTGTACATATCACTGTGTTTGAATAGCAACTACATATGAACTGCGATATTAGAACGAATATACCTACCCAGCCTACCATACATTTCGGTCAGGTACAAAATGGTGCCTATATGTCCTAGAATTGTCTGACTCGGGTACAATTTTCTATATTTTTTGTAGGTTTCCAATTACTGTATGCGTATTCATGTGTTCATATATTATTTTTGTCCAAAACAAACATAGCAACTATTCTTGATATCTATCGTACCGCTCACAAGATGCCAAGTTCACAATTTGTAGACTTTTTCGTATATTTTTCCTTCGAAAAGACCTTCATATGTACGTGTAGGCCTATATATATAAACAATGTCTCGCAGTGAATTCAATATTTTATACGGTTCAGTTTTATCGATAGTAGGTAAGCGATAAAAAAGTGCGATAAAAACGTGTCAACAATGGTTTATATAATTATCCATAGCTCTAAAGACGACGCCATTTACTGTCTAAAAGTCTTTTGAACTACAATGTTTACTTAGTACTGCGATATTAGCTACATGTAATAGCTAAAATATTAAAAAAACAATAACAAAAAACAGTTTTTTTTTAAAGTTTTATGTTTGATTGGCAGTGTTTCCGTGTCCTACTGAGGGAAACATAACCTAGATAATTTTATATATATGCATGTGTAATCTCCATATAGAATATTATGACGATTTTAGAAACATTGACGAGCTGCATTACAGACTGTGTTGAGGAGTTGTCTACCTTTAAACAATAATTTGGTATAGATTTCCCTTGCGGTTTGGTATCAATTCACGTCGTTTCCTCCGAAACGTTTGGCGTTACGCTCGTAAACACATGACGAAATGTAGAGAGTTACAGTGTAACTTAACTTTGATAGATTTGAATGAAGTCTGCGTTTCAGGGAACCAATTTTTTTCTCCATAGTGAAAATTTGTAAATACCTTCCAAAATGCTATTTCTCAGTCATTACAAGGGCGAATTCGATAGATAAGAAGTAGCCAAGGAAAAATTATACAATGAAATGTATTCGGAAATCCAACAAGTTCAATAAAAAATGCATGACTAATTGGATAATGAAAGTGTTTACTGCCTGTGTAGATCGATGTGCTATTCCAAGGGTCAGGACAGATACATTGTATTTTGCAACTGAAGATTGACGAAGAAAATTAAACATCATTAATATTATCACAATTATGTTTAACTATGGACGAAGTATAAACATTATTTCATCGGGAATCTCTGTGTATTTATCATAGCCTTTTATGTAATCAAGCAAATCTTATTAATTAATGGTACATTTTATTAAGATTGTCTTTTGATGACTTCTTTTCACCTTTTACTCATGTCGTGGCCAGAAATGAAGTTTGCAATGTTAATACTAATACAAGGAAACCATTTTTTGAAAGTTCGCCCCAAGAAATTTCGAAAGTAGTAATCTATAAAGTATTTGAATAAACTGCGTGCGTGCATACTCTTAATATATCACAGGGGCCAGGCAATATTAGCTTATATAGATCCTTGGTGATCTAGGCACTGTAAAAACATACAGATTTATCACAAAATATATGACAGAAAGTTAATTGTAAAGTTCTACGTACAGGTAATTCACCTATTTCCAAAGTCTCTGCGTGTAACACATCTACAACGACATTAAAATAAGCAAATGTACAAGGGATAGATAGTTTAACACAAAACAAATAATATCTCTGTCAAACAGCCAAATCCGGCAAATAGTTTGCTTGCCATTGTTTCTGACAAATCGATTCATTTAATTACATATAGACTTCAAAATTGTGTTGAAATTGCAAGCTTATCATTTTGACGTGCATATATGTATATTTTACTATATATATGGATTGAAATGAGTAATAATGCGAATTGACCAATTCAATCGATCTCGTCTAAATCTAGCTATACGAAGATCGGCTGCTCGCGGCTTAGTTCGTAGAAATCTAAAAAAAAATTTATATTTACCTACTTTCGGTTTCAGAATAGCAATGAGGTTTTCATAAGGTTATGATTGAATGGGAAATTACTATTATGTTGCTTATTTTAGTCACAGGGACTTGTAACGTAGGTTGTGAGAAAGTCTGCTGTGTATACATGTGTACTATATACTATATAAAAGGACAAGGGAACCAACGGCTCGCTTGGAAGAGGTACACCTGCCTCTACAAAAGTCGCCCGTATTCCGTCAAACATTGATAAATATGTACATATTTAATACCAATATATTCTTAAATAAATTTTCGACATGGAAAACACAACTTCAAACACGAAATAATATATTAACATACCTTTATTTCACTATGAACGTGGAAAATGCAGTCAGATATCACCGATGTCGTTTTGCCTGTCCACTGAAATCTAGGTTAAACACGTTTGTGTGGATATTGTGTACCCCATACCCGGACCCGGACTGGAAATACCATATACCCTGTGTCTGTACACTAAAAACTACAATATCAATGTGGTAACGGTCAAGTACAACATTAGAGTCTCCATTTAAGTTAGATTCTTCAATTAATGATATATGCATCTCAAATAAAGGTTCTTCTAAGAACCTAAACCGTGATATTTAATTTATACAGAGTCTGAGTACAGAATTTCAGTGTAGTATCGGGTAAGGGCGAGTACACCAAAAAGGTACCCATCATCAATTACAATATGGCGGATTATACGAACAAGAGTCGAGTGCTGGATAAAAAAAGTGTGATTCCTCGCTTAGCTGTTGGATTGGATTAATGAAAGAGTTATCAGAGATAGCCTATTTGTATTTGCGATGGGAAAATATCACCAGAAAGTGAAATGAATGCATACAAAATTTGTTACAAGGGAATATGAGTGCTTTTGACCTAGATTTTACTGGACAGGCAAAACGACATCGGTGATATCTGACTGCATTTTCCACGTTCATAGTGAAATAAAGGTATGTTAATATATTATTTCGTGTTTGAAGTTGTGTTTTCCATGTCGAAAATTTATTTAAGAATATATTGGTATTGAATATGTACATATTTATCAATGTTTGACGGAATACGGGCGACTTTTGTAGAGGCAGGTGTACCTTTTCCAAGCGAACCGTTGGTTCCCTTGTCCTTTTATATAGTATATAGTACACATGTATACACAACAGACTTTCTCACAACCTACGTTACAAGTCCCTGTGATTTTAGTTGAAGCCATGGGGATATCAACTCATGTATGAAGCAACTAACTGTAGATGAAGCACAATGTAACATTTACTTTGAGATGGGTTCACGCTTTATATATATTAGACAAAAGAAAATTAAAAAGCCTAATAATATAGGCAGGTTTAGCGGACCAGGTTCACGCGTATATAAGTGTTTTTTTTTATTCAGCCACGAAACCGGAATTACTTTAATTGTCAGTCAGGGATATCCTTTACGTCTACAGCCTTTAGACACTATTATTCTCTTTATTTCCTCCAACGGTGGTGTTGCTAAATCCGCCCCCAAAAAATATAATCAGGGTAAAAATTAAGGTTTTAGGTTTGCTCCAAATATTTGGCATGTTATAGATTTTTGTCCACAATTTTAAATCATTTTAAAAACATGTCATAGGTATAGTCTTTCAGCAGATATTTTATCAAAAAAAGAAATCCGGGAAAAATAAATTTTTAAAAGTTGAAATGTAGTCAGTAAGTTTTGTAAAAAGTCAACATTTGTCCTTGGTGACTTTACATTATATCACTTGTCCATCACAAGTGGTGCTAGATCATTGAAGTTCATACAAATAGATAAAAGGTCAAAAACTTTGAGATAGTCGGACACCTTTACCACTCGGCAACCATGCCCTCTGTTTTTTACTAAACACAACCGTGGCCTTTCCTTTCGTAAATAATAATGATTCACTGAAGTTTGTGAATTTACTCAATAAATATAAATAATTTAAACGGATTTGACTAATCCGTTTCATCCGACATATACAAGGCGTTTGGATTACAAAATAGCTCAGTTAGACAAAATGACGTTGTTTTAAGGGGAAATGCAGTTATTAGCAAAATTTCACAGATCTTTTCATCATCACAAATAGTTAAAATAATATACACTGAATAACACTATCACGATACCACACAACACTGTAACTTCTTCGAATTTTCATAACGTTTCAATTTTATCGCAGTTCTGAATTTGGACTTATTTTTCTTTGATTTCTTTTCCGCTAATTTTGAATCCTCTGTGTTGGCGCAAGTTTTGCTTAACGTATTTTTGTCACCCCTCTTAAACGTTTTCATTTCAATTTCACACGCTTTGTGTTTTGAATTTTTCTTCTTTTTTCTCTTTTTGGATTTTTTATCCATAGTGTCACCATGGGCTATCATGTCTGAGGGAAGAATCTGCTGCATGGTACTTCCGGTTTTACGAACAATTTCCGGTGGTCTTAACATGTTCGGGTGATAACTTTTCATCTGAAAAATAAAGAATAAATATATTAAGATCAAAACCAAAATTCTGACAAACTACAGATTGAAAGTAAACAATGAAAACTTTTTAAAATCATCAATCATATAACGAAAACACGAGGAAAAAATATAGATGTTTCACCAATAAAAAGCTATCCAATTATACAAGATACATTGTACTTCTCAGACGAATATTGAGAAAATTTCAGTTCTAAAACACACAAGAGGCCCATGAGCCTTAACGGTCACCTCAGTTCAGATAAAGAATGAAATAAATGTATATATTCACTTTATAAATGTCCATCAGGCTCTTAAAATCAGCTAATGCTTATATTAGTATGACCTTTAATCTTTAAAAGTATTTTTTTCCAATAATTCTGTTACATTTCCTATGAAAACTGAGCAAATAAAACTCATAAATGTGTTTTCTCTTTACAAACTAAAGTAAATTTGACCCCCTCTCCTTTTAATTCAGAAGAACTTTTTTTTTAAATTTTAATCATTTTGACCCCTTTGGCCTCGGTGCCTTTATGGTGCCTCTATCTCAGGCTAATAATTCTACCCAAGTTTGACTCGTTTCTTATGAAAATTGAGCAAATAATACTCATAAATGTATTATCCCTACATAAACTATAGTAAATTACCCCCTCCCCAGAAAGAAATTCTGAGACTCCAGGACCTTGAAATTCACAATTTTTGTAGAGGGCCATGAGATCTTCCAATATATGAAGAGTATTTGATTCTACTACACCTGCAAGTTGAGAAGATGATTTTTGAAATTTAAGCCTTTTTGCTCTTTTTGGGTCCGACCATCTGACCCCAGGGGGTCGGCTAGGACCTATATGGATATGATGTTAAACTGCTATCTCAGGCTATTATTCTAACCAAGATTGACTCATTTCCTATGAAAATTGAGCAAATAATGCTCATAAATGTGTTTTTCTTATATAAACTATAGTAAATTTGACCCCCTCCCCAGGGGAAATCTGAGATCACAGGGCGGTGAAATTCAATTTTTTTGTAGAGGGCCTTTGAACCTTTCGATCTTTGAAGTGTATATGATTCTACTACATCTGCATGTAGAGAAGAAGATTTTTTTAAGATTTTTAGCAATTTTACCTCTTTTGGCCCCTCCCACAACCCTCTGGGGCATACAATTCACAATTTTGATTGGCCTTATGTCGTAGAAGGTTTCTCATTGAGAAGTTGAAGATGTAAATTGTTTACGAACATACGACGGACGACGCACGACGACGGACAAAAGGCGATTAGAATAGATCACTTGAGACTTCGTCTCAGGTGACCTAAACATTCATAGCAGGTAGTCACTAATCAGACTCTGGTAAAATGTTACGTACAAATGTAAGGAAGGATAGTAAAATCGCTTAAAAATTTTATAATTATTAGGGCTTTTCACCTTTGGGTGAAAAGACCTATTGTTTTAGTTCTTATTTTTTCATATTCTTCTGCTCAGAAAGTTGTGCACAAAGGATCTCCGAAATTGTAAAAGATATGCCAATGAAGGTGTCATCATATTGTTAGGCAAGAGTTGAAGGTGTGACAGCAGCATTTTTATGGTCAAAAATTCAATATGGCCGCTATGACATCACTTCCGGTTGTAAACTTATGTCAATATCTCGTTAACGGCTTGGCAAATTTCATTCTGTTTTGGATATGTTATGTAGAATTAGAAATGGAGCAAATAACTAATGTCACCCTTTCCTGTAAAACGTGTCAACTTTCGGTTGGAAATAAGAGTCATAGTTCAAAGCTTTTTTTTTCGAAAAAAAAATTAATAAATAATCTTCTAAAGTTCTGGAAGGCCCAGGGATCTAATAATAGGCCTGTAGCATGCTAACATAAACATCCCTACTAAGTTTGTTAATATGATTGACCTTGACCTATATTCAAGATCACAGGGCTAAAAATCCTAAAATCTTTAAACTATTTCTTGTCCAATTCTGAAAGGCGTAGAGACCTGAAGTTTGACCTATAAGGCTGTAGCATGTTGCGCTACCAAGTTGTTTGATATGAATGACCTTGACGAAAATGCCCTGTTGGTGAAAACCCGTCAAATTGTCAAATGACAATTTCTAGTTTTAAGTTTTATTAAGACTTGATTTAAATAAGTACACTGTAGTTAATTACAAAACTGAACTTAATTGATATAAGGTTTACCAAACAAAACCAAAAAGAAAAAAAAGTTAAAGAGTTGTATTGTAACTACTTCCATGACAACAAGGGAAGACAACTTACTAGTGTCGGATCGCAGATGTCAGTCACGTGATATGCCATCTTTCTAAAAGCTTCTACTACATTTTCACCAGTCTTGGCGCTTGTCTCAAAGAACCCGAATGCCATGTGTTTGTCTGCAAGCTAGAATAAAAGAAAACGGAATGATTACAATAAGTGAATGGTAATTGAGTTCTTCAGGGTGACGTCCTATGGTCATCGTTCGTCTTGTAATAAAGATATACATCGAATAATTCTATTGACATTTTTCAACGGAATAACATATTTAATATAAACTTTAATGACCTTTGATTCGGTCTATATGGTGTTATATACCACCTTACTAAATTATAAAATAATGACATCGGACTACGCCCTCGGTCATTATTTATTTCTACCAAGGCGGTTTAACACCATATGGATCTCAACAAAGGTCCATAATAGATAAACATCGTTTTCTGATAAAGAAAAAAAAATTATCGTGTATATTTTTCATTTTCAATTAAAAGGAAAAAAAGGAGTTCCCCATACACGATATAATCCGATAAGTGTTATGTTACCTTCTGACCTTCTCGTGTCTTCACTCGCCTCTCCCTACTTAAGTCCACTTTGTTACCCAATATCACCAGCGGAACCGCCTCGTACTTGTTGTTGGTATGGGATACATCCTTCAACACGTCAAAGGAACGTGAAATCATATTACAAATATATTTACATATTACAGAGTTATCTGCCCTTGCGGGTGGGTATTTCTTTTGCTACGTCATGCGTTTGCGAGTATAACGTCATTCTTCCTAGATCAACGTGACGGGAGTTCAACTCACAAAACAATGACGTCACAATGGATACCTACCCGTAAGAGAGATAACTCTGTAATATGCAAAGACTAATAAATATACACCTATTGTCACAGCAAAATATCTCATTTATTATTATCCAGAACATATTTACGTCTGCTTTTGAAATCTCTTTTACATTTCACTTTCATTCTATTCGTGCGTTTATTTGTATGAGGAATAAATACCGCACGGAACTAAATGTACGAGCATGATTTTATTATCAATTTTCAATGACTCCCACTCAACTGATACTTGTAAAACATGTTACAAACTCTTCTAAATGAATAAACATCTCTCAGACATTTTTGTTGCGTAATATAAGCCACCTCTCTAGTGTTTCTAAGTATTAACGACATCTCGAGGAATTTTACAACACAACAAGCCAGGATACACGCGCTAATATATAGAACTAATCACTACTATGGACCAAATAAGAAATAATCATACGTGTTTAGAGATAATATTATTTTAGCGGTCATCACGCTGTGGTTATTACCCTAAGTATGATCGACCGTTTGGTTTCTAGTTCTTCGCGAAATTGTATTTACGCCAAACTGTGTATGTTTACAGCATCATAAATAAACATCTATATACGATCAATAACACAATATATAATGTAATTATACCTTACTTTCATTTAGAATGTTCTGATTGGATTAAACTTGAGCACATGACATTGAATAAATTAGATATTTCCACGGAATTGAAAGGCGAGGGAAATAACCCCAGGGAAATAACCCTTGAGGGAAATAACCCCAGGAAAATAACCCGTTGGAAGCTCCGCACGTGACCGGAAGTTGACATCATCTGCAACGTCAACCAACAATGGAAACTCTGTTGCTTATTTTTTGCAGCCCGACGAATTTAGTAACGTTGGGAAATATCTTCATGAGTTCTTTTACCAGAGATGTTTTTCTTTTAATTTTGCCCTCGAGAACTCTTTCCAGGGAGACAATTCTAGATGAATCCCTCCACAGAGAGCCATTATTGCATAATATGCGCCTCGAGAAGGATAGTTTTACAATATGATAAGAATGTCTCCTCTGCAAAATTCCAGCTACTCAGCCGTTCTTATTCTTGTACACGACGTTACAACAATAATTGTGAGATAACTTCATTGAGTTCGATAATTTATCTATGAATGCAGACGTAATTCTAGTAACTGTTTCCCTTTGCTGGGAACGAGATGGCCAATAAAGTAGCTGAATTATTTTATAAAAGAGACAAAACTTATGTGAGCAGGGTCAAATTTCAGCGCAAATGCGAAAAACTGTAAATTATGATTTATAAGCGTGGAAATAAATTAGAATAATTTGGTGGTTCAATAACGGATTTTTTTAAAAAAAACACCACGAAAAGCGCTAAAATAGAAGTACCGCTTAAATGAGTATGTGTACAGTATATTTACCCTATTAACACTGTCGATCCAGTAGGACAGGTGATGGAACGTCTCTCGGTCTGTGATATCATACACCACCACGATACCCTGAAAATGAGTTCATTGGGTAAATTTTAATGTTATTTTCTTCTTCAGTAATCTATTGAAAACCATAAGGTTTGGTAAATGAGCTGTGGAAACCATTCAAATTGATAGACAGACATGTATGATGCTTTACAAATATATGTTACAACACAAAATTTATGAACTGTTTCATTTCATTTCAGAATAATAAATTTTTCTTTGTTTTCAACCAAATCCGGCTTTCTGATTGGCCAAGATGTTTATTTTGCATACCACTATGAAAAAAATTCGAGAATGGCGCGAAACCCCGACGTTATCTTGACGTCATAATAGAGACATTGACGTTGTGTATTGATTCGGAAAAAAGAATCCCTTGGAAAACCACTATAATGTTACATTTAAACATACATCATTTTATCAAATAGAGTATAAAATTAATTATAAGTATTGATGTCACTATTTTTTAATTTTATCGGGTTATGAAAAAAATGTTTGCAAACTTTTGTGAGATTCCGCTATTGACAGACAATCGGAATTTTCTTACTATTAAGGTTATTGTTTTTATGCCCTAAGTATGTTATGATGGAAAGAACCTGCAGAAATCACTTTACAATTACTTACAACACTGGAAAAATATGATATGAAATTTTATATCACAACTTGAATTTATGGGTCTTATATTTACCTATTTTACTGCACTGTGGATGTTATAATGATTTTTTAGTAGTGCCTCCTCAATTATGTCGCTTTACCTCTTGTAATTGGTTGTATATGCACCATTGCATTTATATGTCTGCACTTAAATTGATATTTCAACAGGTATCCAAAGTTACAATTTGTAGTTTGTGTTCTTGCCATATCCATAAATACTATACACATTGTTACATGAACGAATAACAGAAATGAGAAACCAGCAGCTAAATTCAAAACACAATTTAATTATATATACAATATTATACAGAGATGGTTTACAATATCTAAAGTAATTGGTGGTGGTACAAGAGTAATACGATGATTTGAAGTGTTACTTATCTGTATGCGAATGTCCTGGTATAATCCTTGATCCTTCCAGGTTTCAAATTAACAATAATCACAAATCCACAAGGAAATTGAATGTCCACCGATGATTTGTAACGTTCCAGGCAATATGAATAAATCCACACAAAATGTTGTAATAATCCACAGATAAAGTCACAATAGCTCTCCCAATAGAATCTTATATGGCGCTGTACAATTCTTGATATGTCTCATTACAGGTCTCATTACAGTTCTGATTAGCCTTGGACAGCTGGAGTATATATAGCTAAACCGTAATTCAAGAATATTGGAGAACCTTCTACTTCTAGAAATATCTAACTAAACAAGTAAACACACATAACTTTCTGGAAATAGATCATTCTAGATCTCTACTTAAAATCAACATGTTTACAAACATATTTGTTTATACATGATTAAATTCTAGAAAGTTCTATAACCTAAATCAATGATATGACCTTCATAGGATGTATTGATAAAAAAGCTATAGGAGTTATCTCCCTTATCTCATAACTACATGTATTTAGTGTCATACATAACACACCCCTCCTTAAAGAAAAGAAAGTTTTCTTGAAAAGGAAACTTTCTTGACATATCAAGTAATATTTAAATCCTTGATAAAGCATCAGCTAGAATATTGTCTTTCCCTTTGATATGTTTGATGTCAAGATTGTATTCTTGCAAAGTCAAACTCCACCTGAGAATTCTTTGGTTTTTGTTTTTCATTTTCCCAATGAATGTCAAAGGGTTGTGGTCGGTGAAGACCAACACAGGCACAACTGTAGTGCAGAGATACACATCAAATTGGTTCAAGGCCAAAATCAACGCTAAACATTCTTTCTCAATGGTGGAATAATTTCTCTGGTGTTTGTCAAACTTTTTCGAGAAATAAAAAATTGGATGGTCAATTTGTTCAGTACCTTCTTGCATCAAAACAGCACCAACACCTACATCACTAGCGTCAACAAACAGTTTAAACTGTTTATTAAAATCTGGAGCAGTCAGAACTGGTGAGTTTGATAGTATGGCTTTCAATTTCTCAAATGCAGACTTACATTCGTCTGACCAAACAAATTTGACATTTTTCTTTAACAAAGCAGTAAGTGGAGCTGCTATAACAGAGAAATTTTGACAAAATTTTCTGTAGTATCCAGCCATACCAAGAAACCTCATCAGCTCTCTCTTGCCTCCAGGAGCTGGAAAATCTATAATTGATTCTACTTTGGCCTGAACAGGTTTAACCTGCCCCTGTCCTACAACATGGCCTAAAAATTCAACAGTTGCATGACAAAATTCACATTTCAATAAGTTTACAGTCAATTTCATGGTAGTGAGTCTTTCGAAGAATTCACGAATCCCGCGTAGATGGTCTTCCCACGTGTCGTGGTAGTTGATGACGTCATCAATGTATCCATCACAGCCTTCCAGGTCTGATATCACGCTGTTAAGAAGACGTTGAAATGTTGCCGGGGCATTCTTCATACCAAATGGCATAACTTTGTACTGGTACAAACCTTGTGAAGTTACAAATGCAGACACTTCTTTGGCTCTTTCTGTTAATGGCACCTGCCAATATCCTTTCAACAGGTCAAACTTGCTTACGTACTTGGCTTTGCCAACTTTGTCAATACACGAGTCAATCCTTGGAATTGGATAAGAGTCTGTTTTACTGACAGAGTTTACTTTTCTGAAGTCAGTACAGAACCGGTATGTCTTGTCTGGCTTTGGCACCAGAACACATGGAGAGCTCCATTCACTTTTGCTTGGTTCAATAATATCATTGTCCAACATGTATTGAATTTCTTTCTTTAAGTGTTCTTCTTTCAAAGGATTGACACGGTAAGGATGTTGCTTGACAGGTGGCGCATCGCCTACATCCACGTCGTGATAGATAGCATCTGTTTTGCCTGGTGTATCCGGAAACAAATGTTTATACTCAAGTATCAAATCTTTAAGTTCATTGCGTTCTTTTTCCGATAGATGACATAGTTTCTTGTCCAAGTTCGCGAGCACATCTGAATTCCGTAACTTAACACCACAGTCTAAACCTACATCTTGTACACCACCATCTAAGTCTAATTTACAAATATCAGCTGCACTTTCACTTTGTGATGGTACAGAGGCCAAAGTAGCAATAGGTTGAGAGGTCTTGCTCTCTTCTCTATCTACATATTTCTTAAGCATATTAACATGACATAATTGAGTTTTCTTGCGCCTCCCTGGAGTTTGTACAATGTAGTTAACATCATCAACCTTTTTCTCAACAATATAAGGTCCAAAATATCTAGCTTGCAAAGGCTGACCCGGTATTGGTAATAGAGCCAAAATTTTGTCACCTGGATCAAAACTTCTTGCACGGGCATCTTTATCATACCATGTTTTCATTTTGGTTTGAGTAACGGCCAAATTTTCTTTTGCCAGTTCACATGCCCTTGTCAACCTTTGCTTAAAGTTAGACACATACTCTAAGAGATTCACTTTAGAATCTTCGTCCAAAATTTTGTCTTTCAAAATTTTCAAAGGACCACGTACAGTATGTCCAAACACAAGTTCAAATGGACTGAAACCAAGAGATTCTTGTACAGATTCTCTAACGCCAAACAACAACATGTGTATACCTTCGTCCCAATCTCTTTTGTTTTCAAAACAATAAGATCTCATCATATTCTTCAATGTCTGATGAAAACGTTCTAAAACACCCTGAGACTCTGGATGATAAGCACTAGACTTATACTGCTTGATCTGGAGCTGGTACATGACTTGTTGAAAAATACCAGACATGAAATTTGAACCTTGGTCCGACTGGACAGCTTTTGGAAGACCAACCAATGTAAAGAATTTAACCAAAGCCTTGACTATGTTAGGGGCCTTAATATTTCTGAGTGGAATGGCTTCAGGAAAGCGTGTGGAAGCACACATAATAGTTAAAAGATACTCATTCCCAGACTTAGTTTTGGGTAGAGGACCTACACAGTCTATAATGACTCTACTAAATGGTTCCTCAAATGCTGGAATGGGGTGCAAAGGTGCAACAGGGATTTTCTGATTAGGTTTCCCTACCACCTGACAAGTATGACAAGACCTACAAAAATCAGCCACATCCCGTTTCAACTTGGGCCAAAAGAAGTGATCTAAGATCCTGTTATAAGTCTTGGTCACACCTAGATGCCCTGCCATAGGTACGTCATGAGACAAACTTAGAATATCTTGCCTATACCTCGGTGGGACAACTATTTGATTGACAACCTTCCAGTCTTCCTCGGGAGACACATCAGGGGGGCGCCACTTGCGCATCAACACACCTGACCTACGGAAGTAACAAACCGGGACTTTCTCAGCCTCTTCCTCACTCAAAGCCCGATTACACAATAAGGAGATTTCATGATCTTTCTCCTGTTCTACTATAAGCTCCTCTCTAGACAAAGATGATTTACTCATCATGTCAGACAAAGAAGTACCCTCGTTAGGAACAACTCTATCACTATCAAAGTCTACAGGATTGCTCAAAAGATCACACTTGCTCCCGACATCCTCTATATCATGAGCCAAGAAAGTGTCACCTAACCCTGGACTATAATGATCCTCAACTACTGCAACATCAGAAGCCTTCTTACTCATTGAACGAGTTACAGCACAAGAAGGGAAAATACCAGGAAATTCCTGTTGAATAGACTCAGCATCATCTGTTTTATCAGGGATACTGGACACTAAGGGATCTACCCTAATTTTCTCTCCAGCCAAGTCATTGCCTAAAATGAGCGACACGCCCTCTATGGGAAGTTCCGGTCTAACACCAATGGTGACAGGCCCAGTAACCAAGTCTGACTTTAAATAAACACAATGGAGAGGCACATTAACAAAACCTAACTCTACACCTTGAAGCAAAACACTACTACCAGATGAGGTCTCCTCAGACAAAGGCACTACGCCATCTAATATCAAAGAATGAGAAGCCCCAGTATCTCGCAAAATCTTCACAGGTTTCAAGTTGGTAATATCACTAGTAAGTGAAACAAAACCTTCAGAAATGAAGGGAGAGTACTTCTCCAAGACGCTATCAGACTCTGAGCTCTTAATCTCAACAGACACTTTAGAATCTTCCACAATATCACTAAGTTTCTGACTAGGCTTTGACATAGCTAACACAGAAGGAACTGACTGTTTACGCCTTTGCTCCTTACGCTGGAGAGAATAACATTCAGACATAATATGTCCTACTTTTCTTGCAGTAATTACAAACAAGACCAGAAGGAGACCCCACACCCGCCCTATGATCTGTTTTAGAATCAGACTTAGTCTTATCACCTAATTTAGGTTTGTCGTTGGAAGGGCCACTAAAGGTTGGGTTCCTAGGCTGACCAAATTTACTAGTACCTGTGGTACTGTTTTTGTCTTGAGAACTGTTTTTAACAAATGAGCCTTTGTGGGTGAGAGCGTAATCATCAGCCATTGTAGCTGCTTCACTAAGTGTTTCAACTTTTCTCTCATCTAAATGAGTTTTTATGTTTGTGTGGACACAACGTTTAAACTCCTCTATCAACAATAATTGCCTCAATTTACCGAAATCCTCATCAATTTCTTTAGAATCACACCACCTATTAAATAATTGTTCCTTTTCTCTGGCAAATTCTACATGAGTTTGTTCATCTCTCTTTCTCGAGTTTCGAAATTTCTGGCGGTAAGCCTCAGGAACTAACTCATAAGCTTTCAAAATAGCTTTCTTGACTACTTGGTAATTTGAAATCTCATCTACAGATAAAGAAGAATAAATGTCTCTAGCTTTACCAATCAAGACACTCTGAAGAAGCATTGTAAGCTTATCTTCAGGCCATTTCATACTGTCAGCTATTTTCTCAAAATGCAGAAAATACTTGTCAACTTCTTTCTCTTGAAAAGGAGGAACTAACCTAATGTTTCTACTGACATCAAAACCTCTGTTTCCTTGTAAACCCCTAAAAGTTAGATTACTTGAACTGTCTTGAGAAGCTAGCTCTAATTCTTTCATTCTAAGTTCTGTTTCAGCTTGAATTTTCTGCTTCTCTAGCTCTAACATCTGATCTCTCTCAATCTCTTTTTCTTTTAATTCTCTTTCAATTTCTTTTTCTCTTAACTCTCTTTCTTTGTCTATTTCTTTTTCTCTTAACTCTTTTTCTATTTCCATTTGTCTTAGTTTCATTTCATGTTCAAGTTCCATTTGTCTAATTTGAATTTCTGAGCTGACTGTTTCCTCTATACTATCTAATGCACTAGAGTCAAATTTGCCATTGTCAACAAAATATCTTATAATTACATTCCTAATTTCAGCTTTCCTCAAATTAGTTTTGATAGTAAGGCCTAAATGTTTACCCAATAACAGTAAATCCTTCTTACTAACTTGCAAAAGAACATCCAGGGATGGCGCTTTAACAAACTGTTCTACCTGCATAGTAGTCATATTTATCTAGCTGTTGGTTTCAAATGTAAACTCAAAGTTTGTACACAAATTTTGAAAATTTCTTAATTAATTTTTCAAAGTTAGATTTCACAAATTGAATATCGATCTCGGACACGAGCCCCCAATTCTGTTACATTAACGAATAACAGAAAGGAGAAACCAGCAGCTAAATTCAAAAACACAATTTAATTATATATACAATATTATACAGAGATGGTTTACAATATCTAAAGTAATTGGTGGTGGTACAAGAGTAATACGATGATTTGAAGTGTTACTTATCTGTATGCGAATGTCCTGGTATAATCCTTGATCCTTCCAGGTTTCAAATTAACAATAATCACAAATCCACAAGGAAATTGAATGTCCACCGATGATTTGTAACGTTCCAGGCAATATGAATAAATCCACACAAAATGTTGTAATAATCCACAGATAAAGTCACAATAGCTCTCCCAATAGAATCTTATATGGCGCTGTACAATTCTTGATATGTCTCATTACAGGTCTCATTACAGTTCTGATTAGCCTTGGACAGCTGGAGTATATATAGCTAAACCGTAATTCAAGAATATTGGAGAACCTTCTACTTCTAGAAATATCTAACTAAAAACAGTAAACAAGTAAACACACATAACTTTCTGGAAATAGATCATTCTAGATCTCTACTTAAAATCAACATGTTTACAAACATATTTGTTTATACATGATTAAATTCTAGAAAGTTCTATAACCTAAATCAATGATATGACCTTCATAGGATGTATTGATAAAAAAAGCTATAGGAGTTATCTCCCTTATCTCATAACTACATGTATTTAGTGTCATACATAACAACATTAACTGGTTAAGATGTATTATAAGACTCTTTCATCTGTGTATATGAAGGATAGGGATATTCTACCCGAGGGTCACAAAAATTGTAAAACCAGAGGCTTTCCTATCCTTCATATCCACATATGAAAGAGTATACATAGACTTTTTATCTAATTTCTTGACTATAATATAATATACTTTAATATATCGATATTTTGAAATAAGTTCGAAGAAAGCTGAGACTTTGTTATGCATATTTCCAACGAAAACGTTATTTGTATCTTTTATTGTGAAACCAGTCCAGTTTTGAAATCATTTATCGTTTTCATTTAGGAAAGACTTAAACATGTATTTTTGAAATGTTCTTAAAAACTTACACTATACACTTATTTCAAATCAACTGAAAAATATACAGTAACCAATAACTATCAGCAGCACTATAAACATAAAAATTAATGACTGTACCTTTGTTCCTCTGTAATGCCACTTTGTAATGGAATGAAACCTCTCCTGACCTGCTGTATCCCTGTTATAGACATATAATGGACGAAATGTATGAATTAACCAACCTGGCCAATTGCGCGAAATACTGTAAACCAAATTTCTTTCGCGGCTACTTAATTTTATCAAAATTTAAGATTGCAGCCAGCCGGCCATCTAGTTGACCGATTAGTCCCAAAATATGATATGCACAACTAGGGACTTAGGGGAACCTACATGTGAAATATGAGAAGGATCCCTTCAACACTTGAGAAATAGCGGTAACAAACTTTAATTATCTAATCCAAGATGGCAGACTGTCGGCCATCTTGTTGACCGATCAGTCCCAAAATTCATTATGCACAACCAGGGCCTAAGGAAAATCTATGTATGGAATTGGAGAGAGATTCCTTACGTACTTTCTGAGAAATAGCGGTATCAAACCTTAATTATCAAAATCCAAGATGGTGGTCTGTCGGTCATCTTGTTTACTGATCGATCCAAAAATACAATATGCACAACTAGGAACAAAGGGAAACCTGCATGTAAAATTTGAGGCAGATCCCTTCAGTACATTCTGAGAAATAGTGGTAACAGACATTAACTATCAAAATATAAAAAATGTTCACCGATCGGTCTGAAAATGCAATATCCACAACGTTAACGAGGACCCTAGGGAAACCTGCATGTGAAATTTGAGACAGATCCCTACAGTGCTTTCTGAGAAATAGCGGTAACAAGAATTGTTAACGGACGGACGGACCAAGGACCACGGACGAAAGGTGATTTGAATAGCCTACCATCTGATGATGGTGGGCTAAAATATCCTTTGATAACAGTAGAATTGTAAACAGTGTAAGTATAAGATATCTTAAAGATGCTCCACCGCTGACAAATAGTATAAAAAAACAGGATCAGACGAATTAACATTTTTCTTCCGTTACAAAAGTTACTTACTGTACACCTCTACCACCCTTGAACATTTTGAGCTTTTAATTTTACTTCAAGATAAAAATATCAAAACTAGTTAATTCCGCCCATAAAACAACAACGTGGATTTATGTCCTATATGGGATGAAGGGCTGGTTGCGCATGCACTAAATGCAAAATAAATTGCTTCTTATCTTCTTATTTTTTGTGTTAATTAAACATATATATAATATCATCAATTATTGTTCAAATGATGAGTATCCTGTATGCTTTGTCGGCTGTGGAGCATCTTTGTGTACAAACACAAACATATCCTATACAAAACTTCGATATTTTGTTCCAGACTGTAAACAGCAATATAAAATGAGGTAGATTTAATGTTTTATTATCCCTGTTATAGTTACTACCAAGTCTATAGTGATAACATACCACAGGTGCAGCTGTACAAAAGCGCCATCCACCTCAAATGATTTCCGTACAAAGTCTAAAGCTGAAAAAGGCAAACCGGGATACAAAACAATAAATTTAAACATGTTACTAACTTCATTGAAAATCAGTACCAAATAATTTATGAGCATAACAGACATATATTTGGCATGCTGTATATATTCATTTTGTTAAAACAAAGGATGGTGTAGTTTTAGCTTCGGGGATGGAATGGAAATAATCACAATGGCCACAAACGTGTATCTTATCATCTGATAAAATCAAATTCTCTCTAAATGAAACCCTATAGAACAATATCATGTATGAAAAGGTAGGAAAAGAATGTTTTATAGAACATTTCAATGTACAATGTAAATGAAAGAGGACAATGTAAATGTAAGACAACAATGTAAATGTAAGACAATGCACAGATAAGAGAACAATGCACAGGTAAGAAAAGTAAGAGAACAATGTAAAGGTAAGACAACAAAGCTTCATAGAATATTTCAATGTAAAGGTAAGAGAACTATGTAGAGGTAGGAGTACGATGTAAAGGTAAATAATGTAACTGTAAGAGAACAATGTAAAGGTAAGAGAACAATGTAAAGGTAAGAGAACAATGTAAAGGTAAGAAAACTATGTAGAGGTAGGAGAACGATGTAAAGGTAAAAAATGTAACTGTAAGAGAACAATGTAAAGGTAAGAGAACAATGTAAGGTAAGAAACAATGTAAAGGTAAGAGAACAATGTAAAGGTAAGAAAACAATGTAAAGGTAGGAGAAAGAACAATGTAAAGGTAAGAAAACTATGTAGAGGTAGGAGAACGATGTAAAGGTAAATAATGCAACTGTAAGAGAACAATGTAAATGTAAAAGAATGGTGAGAAGGTTGAAGAACTTCCCTATACTTGTCTATACTTACCTACAGTCGGTCTCGTTTTTTCCCGGAAGGGCTCAGATATTAGTGTCCTCAGTAGGGCAGTTTTACCGACAGAGGCGTCACCAATGATCAGGATCTTATAAGTCGCCTGACAGGCGTCCTCATCAAGGGGCATAACTCTAGGTTGGTTATGACTCTCACATTACTGATTAAGATTTTGTCATTGTGGTGTTGATTCTTGACTTCATGTCCCAAAGCAGCCTCTCCCGAAAACAACGTAGATCTTTGTCTTAACTGGAACCTTGAATGAGATAAAGGTAAAGCTGATCTTGACGATTCGATTGAGTAACAAATAACAAAACCAAATCTGTTTTTGAATTAATAAAGGTAAACCAAGCATATGTATAAATGCCTCCAAACAGTTTATTAGGAAAACACGATCATTTGAATGTACGTCAAAATTCGCGATTAATTGTTTGGAACTTAATTTGGAATATCTTCGCGAAACATCTTTGTAATCTTTAAAAGCGCCATTCGTACGACATGCTATCTCATGTAAATGATAACTTTCCCGATGTATTAAGTTTCGCGAATTTGGATAGTTCCGCGAATTTAGCGACACTAAAACCTCCGCAAATATTACCAACTATACAGTGCTTCATTTTAACATATCTTACCTAGCAATTCATCTCATCGTCAGATCACAGAGCGGTGTTACACGTGGAAAAGCCCAAAACTGACTGAGCACATATTCACTAGAAATTACAAATAAAACTACACTTCTCTCTTCCGGACCTCTGAACGCTAACAACTGTTTATAATTGGCTGCACCATACGGAAACCGTGTCATTCCATCGTTTATTTTATTTGTAAATGAAATGTCTACATCTTACATCTGCTATAGCCTATAGTTCACCGAAAGGTCGAGGTAATATCAACTGCTTGTACGAATGGTATGCTAGCTGGATGGTTGGAAAAGTGGAACATTAAGCAGAACACCTGTCGCTTGACCATCAGGATATTGCTTAAGTTATACCTTTGGGACCAATGCCCTTCGTGTTCTGTGTATGTTAAACCTTGGGTAAAGAGTATCACAGGTGCGTTGTATGTTACAGTAGTTGAAAAGGTAATTGCTCATATAAGCTACTAATCAGATGAATCGGATTAATGTTGATATTTTAATTATCAACCCAAAATCATTTTAAAGCATAAGAAAATAACAATTTCGTGAATGACTAGTATAGGCCTAGTCTGTTGTCTAATCCAATGCGGCGGTTTCGAGATCCCAGAAGGAAGGTGGGACTAATCGACAGTAAATAGTACTCTACCCACGTCGTTTTGGGATCCCGAAACCCCCAGTATTGTCAATAGAAATTTACATTGTTGTGTATAAATGAATACATTTATGTTTATTGACATTAAAATATTTTGAATACAAAAATAAATATTTCTATATTTTACACTATATATGTTTAATCTTCAATCAAACCACTAGGTTTCTATTTACACAAAGACTCATCCTAATAAAGATTCTAGATGAGAGCGTTTTCTTTTGTGTAGATTTTTCAAGTAAGCAGTTAGGTCTCACCGTAAAGATTGTTTAATTAAAAATCCTCAATCTAGACATGGACGTGAATAAAAGTGATACGTACAATATATATCCTTATCTTTAAATAAATAATATGATAAGAGTGTATGAAATGGAACAGCGATCTGGCGTGATACATCGATATCACTATTATCCAATGCGTATGTAAAGACAGACAACCACCTATTATATAATAATTAGTCATTACTTAGAAATCAATGCATTCTACCATATCTTTACGAAATACAAGATGTACATAGCGATAGTCACCTTTTGTTGTTATTGTATCATGCTTTAAACAAAAATCCATATTTCATGCTCGGGCAGCTACAAAATCACTTTGTGTCCATGTGTTTTCATTTGATAATTTATAAAAAAAGTTGATAAAGGGTTGATTATGGATGAATGTTAATATAAATGTTACTTTGTAGATCTATTACAGATAAAATCATGCTATTTTCATTTTACTTTGTTTAAGCAATTTTCCTTGTCAATGCCATTGTCAATTTCCAATGTCACGAGCATGATGAGTTTATAGGGCTTTTAAACGATCCTAAACCTAACTGTTTCAAAATTTACAACTATTCTAATTCTAAGAGAACATTTATCAAAAATTCCCATAACACCACACAGCAAAAAGTGGATGTTGTCGCGAGTACTTCATTTCACGATAGATTTACATTTAAGTGTTTGGCTACAAATGTTCACGTTGACAGTATTGTATTTTTAATGGGTTTGTCGGAGAAAATTATGAAAACGAACTTGCCGTAAACATGTAATTGACAACCATATAGAAGTATTTTTGTACATTAACATGTTATATGCAATACGTGGTCGCGTACCGACACGTACTACTCATGGTGTTCGTTACATAAGGTCATCAATAATCAGCTGACCAGTGGTCAGTTATATGATGTAGCAGGTGGTGGCCTGAATTAATGCACAGGCTCGGTACATACCACATGCGTCATAACATGTTAAAAAATAGGATATTTCAATTTGGAAACTATTCTTATTTTGAAGATTGACAATGCACTTATATATTAGTCTTTTGAAGTTATATATGCTATAATATTCATCCTCATTAATCAAGAAGTGTTTTAACGTTATTACGATATTTATTCATGTACATGTGCATAAGGCATAATAAACAAGAATTTTACAGTGCATAAATTCAGTGATGTAATTCATGTTTATATGGGCCGTAATTTCCTTACTCAAAAATCAAGTTATCAATATGTTAAGAATTACATTTACATGTACAAATAACAGCTAATGATTTTGGACAGTATTTTCAAAAAGCATTATATTTTCATTTACAGCATAGGGAAATGAGTACATAAGGTCATACCATGAAGCTAAGCTGAGGTCTACTATTTCAATTAAAATTTTTACAGTGTTATTTGTAATTGTAAAGTGGTTTCTGCAAGTATGTTTCCCTCTTAACATACATAAGGCATAAAAACAATAATTTAACAGTGTAAATGTCGCACGTGGGTTTCGAACTCGCAACCTAAGAGGTGGAGAATATTGATGGTAATTTAATACTTATTTGTTAATGTACAGTTATTAGGGACATCGTAAGCTGTTTCTTTATTTACATATTGTGTAGTTGCTAATATTCGCAAGTTTTTTTATTTCGTTAAATTCGCTGGTCCATCCACAATCGCGAAAAGAATACCTCGAGAATTTTATCAAAATTAAGGTTTCACGTATTATAGCCTGTCACAAGAAGGGGCTTTAAAAGGCTAGAAAGATAAATCGTGAAAATGAACTCCCGCGAATAAGTTAAAAACAATAAATCGCGGAAATTTTACACCCGCGAAATTTTATAACCACGAAATTTTACAACTATACAGTACTTGAATGCTGTACAAAGGACTTTTGTGACGATGAGAACTTTCCTGTAAAACGGGGCAAGCTAATTGATTACTTCCAATCTTGTCAAAGGTTTGGGAATAATCATAATTAGCGATAACATGACTGGCTACCACACCGCCGCATGGTCGTGCATGGAATGTGGGTTTCACACTAATGAATGACTAAGTGAAGTCGTGTGTATGCATGTTAATGATCTAATTGATATAAACCGTGTAGCTGGCTATTTTCACGGGCCAAAATGTTTGCGATTTGTATCCAAAATTAGAAAATAAAATTTCAGCGAATCACATTTTCGCGAATTGTCTCAAAATTTAGGAACTAAGTTTATGACCCGCGAAATCGCGAAAATATCATCCCTTCGAAAATAGCCAGCTATACGACAACTTGTTTCACTTTACAAAGATTTTTGTATTATACTTTATTTATCCAAACTGCTGTTCATGTAAATATGTATATTTCATACTTATGTCAAAATAGAACATAAGCTAAGTACTTGTATTAGTAAATAGCATTGGGATTAAAGGATAATATGTTGAAATAAGAAATAACTAAGGTTAAATAAATGTTCATTGTATTGTTTTGTTAGCTCGGTAACTTGACTTTTAATGCTAAATCGTTTGTTTCAGCCATATGAATCGTTTGTGTGTTTGTCTCTTTGGTTACGATCTGTTTTAACCATAGGCAGTGCGGAACATTGAACACTTTCTGGTGTAATCGCCATAATTATAGAATGAAGTAAATATGTTCCAAAGTGAAAATTGGGTACGGTAAGGGAACTTTTAGATTAGATTTCGTTGGTAAAGAATAAAACAAATGTATTCATTATTATTACATTTTGTAGATCTTTAGTAGACTGCATTGGTAAAGAATGAAACAAATGTATTCATTATCATTACATTTTGTAGATCTTTAGTAGACTGCGTGGGTAAAGAAGATCTTTAGCAAACTGCTTGGGTAAAGAATAAAACAAATATATTTAGTAGACTGCGTTAGTAAAGGATGAACTAAATATATTCATTGTTATTACATTTTGTAGATCTTTAGTAGACTGCGTTGGTAAAGAATGAAACAAATGTATTCATTATTATTACATTTTGTAGATCTTTAGTAGACTGCGTGGGTAAAGAATGAAACAAATATATTCATTATTATTACATTTTGTAGATCTTTAGTAGACTGCGTGGGTAAAGAATAAAACAAATATATTCATTATTTTTACATTTTGTAGATCTTTAGTAGATTGCGTTAGTAAAGAATGAAACAAATATATTTATTATTATTACATTTTGTAGATCTTTAGTAGACTGCGTGGGTAAAGAATAAAACAAATATATTTATTATTATTACATTTTGTAGATCTTTAGTAGACTGCGTGGGTAATGAAGATCTTTAGTAGACTGCGTTGGTAATGAAGATCTTTTGTAGACTGCGTGGGTAAAGAATGAAAAAAAAAATATTTTTTATTATTACATTTTGTAGATCTTTAGTAGACTGCGTGGGCAAAGAATAAAACAAATATATTCATTATTATTACATTTTGTAGATCTTTAGTAGACTGCGTGGGTAAAGAATGAAACAAATATATTCATTGTTATAACATTTTGTAGATCTTTAGTAGATTGCGTTAGTAAAGAATAAAACAAATATATTCATTGTTATAACATTTTGTAGATCTTTAGTAGACTGCGTGGGTAAAGAATAAAACAAATATATTCATTATTTTTACATTTTGTAGATCTTTAGTAGACTGCGTGGGTAAAGAATGAATCAAATATATTCATTATTACTACATTTTGTAGATCTTTAGTAGACTGCGTGGGTAAAGGATGAAACAAATATATTCATTGTTATAACATTTTGTAGATCTTTAGTAGATTGCGTTAGTAAAGAATAAAACAAATATATTCATTGTTATAACATTTTGTAGATCTTTAGTAGACTGCGTGGGTAAAGAATAAAACAAATATATTCATTATTTTTACATTTTGTAGATCTTTAGTAGACTGCGTGGGTAAAGAATAAAACAAATATATTTATTATTATTACATTTTGTAGATCTTTAGTAGATTGCGTTAGTAAAGAATGAAACAAATATATTCATTGTTATAACATTTTGTAGATCTTTAGTAGACTGCATGGGTAAAGAATAAAACAAATGTATTCATTATTTTTACAATTTGTAGATCTTTAGTAGACTGCGTGGTTAAAGAATGAAACAAATATATTTATTATTATTACATTTTGTAGATCTTTAGTAGACTGCGTGGGTAAAGAATAAAACAAATGTATTTAGTAGATTGCGTTGGTAAAGAAGATCTTTAGTAGACTGCGTGGGTAAAGGATGAAACAAATATATTCATTATTATTACATTTTGTAGATCTTTAGTAGACTGCGTGGGTAAAGAAGATCTTTAGTAGACTGCGTGGGTAAAGGATGAAACAAATGTATTCATTATTTTTACATTTTGTAGATCTTTAGTAGACTGCGTTGGTAAAGAATGAATCAAATATATTCATTATTATTACATTTTGTAGATCTTTAGTAGACTGCGTGGGTAAAGAATAAAACAAATGTATTTATTATTATAACATTGTGTAGATCTTTAGTAGACTGCGTGGGTAAAGAAGATCTTTAGTAGACTGCGTGGGTAAAGGATGAAACAAATGTATTCATTATTTTTACATTTTGTAGATCTTTAGTAGACTGCGTTGGTAAAGAATGAATCAAATATATTCATTATTATTACATTTTGTAGATCTTTAGTAGACTGCGTTGGTAAAGTAGAAAACAAATGTATTTATTATTATTACATTTTGTAGATCTTTAGAAGACTGCGTGGGTAAAGGATGAAACAAATGTATTCATTATTTTTACATTTTGTAGATCTTTAGTAGACTGCGTGGGTAAAGGATGAAACAAATATATTCATTATTATTACATTTTGTAGATCTTTAGTGGACTGCGTTGGTAAAGAAGAAAATAAATGTATTCATTTTTATGACATTTTGTAGATCTTTATTAGACTGCGTTGGTAAAGTAGAAAACAAATGTATTTATTATTATTACATTTTGTAGATCTTTAGTAGATTGCGTTAGTAAAGGATGAAACAAATATATTCATTGTTATAACATTTTGTAGATATTTAGTAGAAAAATAACTGTAGCTTTAGAAACGACGAAGAAGAATGAAAAGGAAGAAACCGACACATACACAAATAAATTATCTGGTGAAAACACATAGATAACTAACACGTAATTTGTTTCTAAAGTCGGTTTCCGATTGTTTTTAATATTTTCTTTATCACTGCCACAGTACAAATATACCTGCTAAACGCATATGTATGCTGAACAATATAATGCTGTCTTATTTTTGTTAAGAATACTTCCTGCTCTGTCATAATAAATCCAAAAATTCTATGCCATAAACTCTATAGTTTTCTCATTTGCCTTGATGTTTTGTATCACTTACAGTTACATGTACCATATCCTGTGTAGTATTGCTGATGTTTTTTTTTAAATATCCAAATGGTAGGTTTTATCACTTGCAGTTACATGTACCATATCCTGTGTAGTATTGGTGGTGGTTTTTTTTAATATCCAAATGTTAGAAATACCTATGTAGTGAAATACAAAATTGATATCAAATTGGAACTTTCCAAAAAATTTTCTACACGTAAGAAAAATTCTCATATCTTTACCTGCATGTGTGTGTATCATGATGCCAATGGAATTGGCAAAAATATTGCTTTCTGCAAATACATGTTTAATCAGGCATAGACCAAGATATTTCATTTATTTTTTTTTTCAAAATTTATAACAATTATATTATAACAATTATATTACACTCTACAGTTTATGAAACAATTTAGGGTCAACGATGCTGAAGATAAAGAGCAAAAAAAAATACAAAATTCACAATTTATGCTGATAACAATGTCCCGTATCGACCTATAATTATAGGATTTAAGTATTGGAACAGGAAAATGTGCCACAGCATATTCAAAACCGTTCACTCCCTTACTATATATTGTATATGGTGATAACAGCAGGGTATTTAAGGTAAGACCAGGACGTGTCAATTCACCACCGAATCACATAAACACACGTGTGGGGAGTAATGCCAACCTGGTCAGTCATAGGGTCAGGACATGTGGAGATTTGACAAGAAAGGCAATAAGGAATGACTCATTGTAGAATGTAAATTTTGTTTGTTAGAATTTCGGTAACATTTCTACATCAGAACTCTAAATGCGTCGACAGAGATGCGTTTATATATGTGTTAAGATATGCGTTTACCGTTTATACACGTGTTTAGATATGCGTTTACCGTTTATATATGCGTTTACCGTTTTTATATGTGTTTAGATATGCGTTTACAGTTTATACACGTGTTTAGATATGCGTTTACCGTTTTTATATGTGTTTAGATATGCGTTTACCGTTTATACACGTGTTTAGATATGCGTTTACCGTTTATATATGCGTTTACCGTTTTTATATGTGTTTAGATATGCGTTTACCGTTTGCATATATATGTTAAGATATGTGTTTAACATTTATATAATGTGTTTAGATATGTGCTTACGTTTTTTATATGTGTTTGAATATGCGTTTTACGTTTATGTGTGTGTTTAGATATGCGGTTAACGTTTATACATTTTATATGTGTTTAGATATGTGTTTAAGGTTTATATATGTGTTTAAAATTCTTACCTTCACGTTGATAAGCAATTGAAATATTGCATACTAAGCAAATTGTCATACAGTTATTGACATACATGTATTTTCTGAAGTAGGTCAAGGTCATTCTATCGAACAAATTTTGAGTGTTTCGTCCAGCATGCTAGGCCAATTTATGAATACTTGAGGTCATTAACATGCTGAGAAGTGAGAAGAAAAGTTTCATCTTTATGTATTTGAGACCATGACAGTGTGTAGCCCTTTTTCCTCAGCATCCTACAGAACCAATAGCAGATCTCTAGGCATCTTAGTTATTGACATGAAGTCATTTAAAGAATTTAGCCTTCTAAACCCCTGCGACATTAACTGAATGTCAATATCATTCATTTGTACAAACTTTTTAGTCCTTCATCCATGCATCTTACAGGCCCAATATAAGGTTTCTAGACATTTTAGTTATTGACAAGTATTTTGAAGGTCTTAGCCCATTTAACTCTGAGACATTGAATGTCAATGTCATTTATTTTAACAAACTTGGTAGCCCTTCGTCCCAGCATAATACGAGAATATTCCTTTTCGATAGCAGTCTCCATTTAAACAATATCGCTGCGTAGAAGTTGGTGTGAGGGCGTTATATAACCTTTATCGATAGATGACCTGTCCTACCATGGTACATGTAATTAGCTCCATTCATACACGGTATGACAGTGCACAGATGTAGGTTTTACATCATGCAGGGATATATACATGGTATGTACATATATATATACATATCTACATGGTATGTATTAGGTGATGCAGGTTTTAATACAATCCAATACATGTTTATATTCATATCGAGAACATGTTTAGCATACTTATAATGGCTAGTGATTAGATATACGTACGCCCTATGTAGCCAAATAGTAATTTTAGACTTAATGAAATATACACTGCTCTTCAAAAGTTTTGTTACATATGTGAAAACTTGTTGACAATTTATCACTGAGAAATCTCTCGAAAAAAGCAATTAGTGAGTTATATAGAAGATAAATAATTTGATAAATAATATATACTGACTGATGTCTGTATTAACAAGGCTTACATATCTCTGTATTTTATGTACATTAATTGTAAAAATGCATGTGTAACATAGCTTTTGGATAGCAGTGTAATTTGAAATGAAAATATTGTATAGCTGATATAATTATTTGCATGTATAACACAATTCAATTCAGAAATTTCTAATGACAGATTATTTAAATTATCACTGATTCAAGTACTTTAAATAAGATAAGGAAATTCGAACCTGCCTGTATCTTTGTATGTTATCCCAGCAGGTTCTGAATGCTTTTATCCCACCTGTTCCTTAAGATTGTAGCTATTTATAGATTTATACAAACAGATGAAACTGACATCCGGATTGGTACTATTGAATCAAAAGTAATTTTCAGCAAACTTATATTATAAATAAAATGTTCCTACTTACTTGAATGAATACTTCCAATGTACTCGATACTCCTTGTGAACTGAAACTGACAGCACGAGAAGGAAAAACCCACAACATGGGATATGTTCGTGTGTCTTGTTGGAGTATATGCTAAATATCACTCAACAGTATACACACATACAGATATATTTACATTTTCACTTCCTTACCATGCACAGTTGGCGTTCATCAGCCCATGAACTGTCATACGCTTATTTTGACGTCATTTCCATTGTGACGCCAAAATTAATTGTTTTGCGGGCGATCATGGAAGATGTCTCTTCAAATGGCTTACATCAATAAATATGCCGATTTACTCAGGTTTTTTTGGGTTTTTTTTTTTTTTTTTTTTTTTTGTATTATGGAGACAAAAATGAGCATGTAAAGATTGGTTAACGATAGTATGTGGTGTTATAGTTACGTTCATTCATGTGTAGTTCTATAAGATCTAGAGACCTAATATTAAATCTGTAGCATGCTGATGTAAAAGACTACCAAGTTTGTTAATATGAAAGACTTTGACCTTCATTTAACGTCATAGGGGCAAAAAAAACTAAATTGGTGAAATGAAATGTGAAAAGTTCTGGAAGACCTAGTTAGAGACTGTTCTAACACCCGATACAACTGGGGTTAGTCGTTTTAAGAGCATTTACCAACTAACTTTAATACTTTTGAGTATTGAAGTGACTAACCCCAGTTGTATCGGGTTGTTCTAGAGGCCTATTGACCTAGTATTCCGTCTTTGCATATTACAGAGTTAACTCCCTTGCGGGTAGGTATCGATTGTTACGTCATTATTTTATGAGTGCTATTCACGCCGTTTTCTCCGAAAAGTATGACGTCACAATCAATACCTACCCGCAAGGGCAGATAACTCTGTAATATGCAAATTAGGAATTAAGCATGTAACATACTGATGTAAAAGACTATCAAGTTTGTTGATATGAATGTCCTTGACATTCATTCAAGGTCACAGGGGCTAAAACACCTAAAGACCTTTGAATAATTTCCTGTCACGTTCTGGAAGGTTAAGGGACCTGATATTGGACCTGAAGCATGCTGATGAATGGCCTCCAAGTTTGTTAATATGAATTACCTTGACAAGGACAATTACTAGTTTTCTATGTGTTATTGCGTATTATTTTTATGGTAACATAGTACGTTAAAATCTCACTTAAAAATCGTTGTTTTAAAGAAACTAGACAACACTGGGAACGTCTTACACAGCGGATTCATGCAAGTATTATACTAAAATTAGGAGCCAATGGTATTGCTAATCGATATGCATTTTGATATTGAAATACCTTAGACTTCTTATACAGACGTATATATAAGAACATTGTATAAGTGAGAATATTATGAAAGGCTGCGGACATTTAGTCAGCTGTTAAGACTGTTCATTGGTTTGATTACTTAACGTCCTATTTACATGCAGGGTCATTGAAGGGCGTGCTAGGGTTGTTTGTGAAGGAAAGCCGGAGTACCCGGAGAAAAAACACCGACAACCGGTTAGTACAAGTGAGATTCGAACTCGCGACCCAGTGGTAGAGGGCTTGTGATAATATATCTGGACTTCTTGATATTCAAATGCTCAAGTTCAGGCTCTGTCTTATTTGAAAAACAAAACGAGAATCGAGAGACATTCCAAATTGTAGTGCTGTATCCGATAAGATATTTGTGTGTATATCAGCGAAGGTGTGTTCATGTATATAGAAATGCTCAGGTTCAGAATCTGTGACAGTCTTATTTAAAAAAAAGTGGAGAGTGGATAGATCGAGAAACATGTCTGGTTGTAGTGCTGTACGTAGTGTTATATTGCAGTATTAAATCTAATGTATTTTATACGATATAAGATATCGGTGTATATCTGAGTGCATTAACCCTACACGTTGTTCTGTATGAAGTCATCGCCAATACGTAAACATTCCGACCTGACGAGAGGTTTAGTCTGGGTCGAGACCTACTTACACATCTTACCATAAAACTCGCCTCATCCTGTCAGCTTAATTTGTTCTCATTTTAGACATCTTGGAATGAGAGCATCAGACATTGGCTGATAGGAGAGGTTGTGTCTGTGTGGGAAAGTAAGCGATCGGGTGTATCTACAGTGCATACTAGTACACTAATTAGCACGCTAATTTGTTAATTAGTGGGCAATTTTTATTTGAATTAATTCCCCTTACTTTCACCAACGTTAAGTTATAATATATCGATGTCATATCTTATGTGAACATTGTATACTGTGTAAAAGATTTGAGAGTAGAGATATTGTTTATGTTTGCAGAATGAATACCTGTAGATGTATATTAATGTGTCTCATACAGACATCTCAATTTAGGATAGACCATAGTTTAGGAGTATATGTACCTTTTTGTGTGGGAATTGGGCTGGTATAAAAAGGCATGCTTTTTCCATTTAGCTGCGACATTTGGTCTATCATCCTCGATACTACAGGGGTTACTAACACTTACTATCATTGATGTGGATATAACGACAGTGATAGTAACTCCTGGAGAATCAAGAATGTAGGTCTAAATGACCCATATAAGGCGTTCATCTACGACATTCGGTTGCGATATTCGGTCTACAATCTTCGATACTCCAGGGGTTAATAACACTTACCATCACTGATGTGGATATAACGACAGTGAGTCATTACACAAAGTCTTATTATGTTGTAGAATGGCTTATCGCATAAATTACATGCGGTATATTTTTCCAGAGGAACATGGGTGATCATTTTGTATAAATATATGTTTCAAGTGATCATGATAGGGTTTATTACACGTAGATTGTAGATTTGAATCTCACTAAGTGACTATCATTGTCCATTCTCTCATGCAGCGACCGATCTTCATGCATGCCTATACATTTGTAGATCCATTCACGAAAAGCTTCCATTGATTCTTGGATGGAAAACATTTTGTTCGACGTGTCAGTAAGTAAAGATGTGCTCTGTCCCTGGAATATAAAATTGATTTAAAAGGGATATTTCTAATGCTGTTGGCGGGTAGCCAGTCGAGTCCTGAATAAACAAATCCTCCTTTGTGGCCAGTGGAGCATTTCCGCTTGTATTTTTATATTTATCTTTTGTAGGCGATAACTCAGCAGGCACGTGCGTAAACTAATGAAGCAGACGAGATCAGATGTCGAGGTCGGCCATTTTAGATAAGATGGTTCCGTGTATTTTTCTTTAAACAAACACAACGTGATTGATATAATAATGTATACTTATGAAATATTATGTAAATGAATAATGATTCGTTGTCCTTCAAGTTTATCGATACTTCAGCTACAACCTCGTACATCGCACATCGTTCAAATTATGAATAAGTCATCCTCGATACTCCAGGGGTTCCGAGATCGTAAGTGATCGGAACCCATGGAGTAACGAGGATGAAGGAGTCACTGTCACTTCGTGGTCAATGTTTCCCGCATCCTCGATAATGCAGGGGTTCCGATCACTTAATTACGATCTCTACATGCTCGTGTAGAGATCGTAAGTGATCGGAACCTATGGAGTATCGAGGATGTGTTTCCCAGTACTAGTGTTGATATAAATCCCTTTGTGTATTTCAGTAATGTTGATTGTACTCATAAACATGTGAGCATGAAATGTGCTTGTTTATCTGTTACTGGTATTACATGTGATGAATAGAATTATATGGATGAACGGACATAAATTGTTGCTATTTGCAGCATGTTGTACCAACAGCTTCCTGGTTTATAAGTGATGAGTGCTTTGTATAGTAGGGTATTATTAACTCGAAAGCAAACGTTTTTAAAAATATATATTATTTTATTTTCAGTAACGCTGTTCATGGTGGTACAGTGCTGTCTGTGTACGGTAATGAAATGCTAGATCTTCGTCATACATTTTCTTTTTCTTTTTCGATTCTTGGTGTTTAATTAAAAATAAGTCAAGTCCAAAGCAAAAACGAAATGGCTTTAACAAATTACATGCTCATAGATACACTTAATAGTACGCCTTCCTTAGAATTATATTCAAAGGTGTACAACAAGGAGTGGTCATTGGTCCTCCATTATTAAACCATTAATGATCATGAGAGAATAAGAAAATGGTAACTACAAAACGTAAATTGTTATGTCAACTTAAACAATATCAAAATTAATGTAGTATAATACCATAGTACATTGTGTAGTGCCATCTTCGGATATTTCCACGCAATGACGTTCCCTTGTTCTCGTATTTACCTTAGCAGTAAAGTCAAGATTGTTCGTTTTATCGATCTTCATTTTATTCTTTTATTATATTGTCATTAATACAAGATCTTAAATGAGTGTTCATTTCTAATGAAATTTTATGAAACGAGTCTAAGAAGTTTTTATTTTTGCGAAAATTGAAACTTCGAGACGAGTTTCATTAAATGTCACGTCGAAATATATTGTGAAAATCCGACGTCTGATGTCACGTCCTTTTTCCTGACGTCATTTTATTGTTTCTGTCATGTCAATGAAAACCGCTCCAGGTCATATTACACTGGTGACATAATTTATGGAAGAAACCACATGAGCAAAATCACTAGATATCGGGCGGATTATGTGGTAAGTATTACCAAGTGTAAAATATTCTTTTGTGAAATGATTGTCAATCATTACAAAGCATCTGTAAAACTCGAAACACTTGTCGCGATAAAGCTATGTAATATAAGTGTCAAACGAGGAAGTTCCGGATATATCAATAAAGAAAATAAGTGTCTGAGCTCTTCATATTCTATCTTCTTCTTAAAACCCATCCAACTGATTGGATACATACCGACATATCATTGGACAGTACACGTGTTGGGGGACTATAATTATCGTGGGGAAATTTATCATGAGCTATCTGCACTAAATTATGTGTATTGTAAGAAATAACACTTGCAATTTCGGTAAAATCATGCACAACTCAATACATATGTAGCTCAAAATTGAGCACATCACCATATTAATCTTTATTCAATTTTCAACTTTTGTATGAACTCATATTACCAAAACTCTACAAAAGAAAAAAGTTAGTCCCAGAAAAATTTGACTTTTCACCAGAGCTAGTTTAGATCTGTCGAAAATTTACATAAAGCTGAAAGTTGGAAGCTTATTGATAATACAATGTACTCAAAATACCAAAACTGTAGTTTTTCGGAATGGTGGGATTATTATGGAATCGAATTTCTTGGACATATGATGGAACTGGTATTTCAGTTGTTGACGATTTTTCCCTACGGTTTAACAATAAGTTGAAAATCGCCATCAAATGCTTACTTAATTAAGCTAGCAAGACCGGTTTTGCCTTGAGGCCAATATTCAAGTTTAATATTAAAACTTCATTACATTTATTTGGTACCTATATTGTTAGCATCGGCCAGTATGATTTTGAGACATGGGCGGGGTTTAAAGCTAATGAAGTTGAAAAGGTCAATCTACAATTTAGTAAAAACATTTTATGTGTAAAAAATCGACTTGTCATGCAATGATAAATATTTTTTTTAAACTTGGTCGCTTGGTCGTTTTTCTGTCCAGCTCTCCACTATGCACCGTAAACGAAGTTCTTAATACCTGCAAAACATGTACACTGTATGAGGATAGAAATAAGGTCGTACGAGTTATCTTTCTTGCCTGATACCGTGTCTATAAAACTGATAGCGATATTTGAACCTGCTGCATTCCTCAGTAAAAATACTAGTCAATTTTTTTTTTAATATTGTATGTACGTATGAAACATTATTTATTAGCCAGCATGTCCAATTTTCAGATTTTTATATACTTTTATATCTCAATGTTATATGTACAAGGACAATTTTAAAGACAGGAACGTTTCTCAAATCCTCCCGGGACGCGGTTTTAGCTCCAAACTCGGTATACATCTGCATCTATTTTTTGTAGTAAATAGTAAAACAGGTCACGTGCTTATACCTCATTCATGCCATTGGCCGGGTAACTAATGATCACGTAATTGTGTGTTTACTTCCAAATATGGTGATAGTTTGCTTGCCATTTCTTCGGAAAAAATGATTCATTTGAAAATATTTAGACTCCAAAATGTTAATAATATTGCATTTACATCATTTTGACTTGCACATATGCACTGTTTTAGTATAAATAATGAACTGAAATGAGCTATATTGGGTACAAACGCAGAGAGCAAGACAAGTGTAGAAAAGGCTAACATTTTGGTCAATCAATTTTAAAAAGTCAGTAGTTTTGATAACTGTACAGAGGAATTTCTGTACAATAAGGACAGAACCATAGATAGCATTAGAGAGGAACTTAGGGATTTTGGAAATAGCGATACCACTCTAAACCACCCCTTCTCAATGCAGGAATTGACAGATCGCCAGCTGTCAATCAAACCGCGCGTGACTTTGCATTTTGTATTGTGTGTGCTACGATGTTTGCTCCGACATTGAATACATGTAGAAATACGTGCGTTTGTGAGCGCGAGGCGTGGCTACATGTATATTACACCTACACTAGACTCGCTCGTTAGGCTCACGTCAGAGGTTAAAAACTCGCTAAGTAAAAACTATCATGTTATAGCGGTATTTCTAGACTTAGAGAAAGCTTATGATTTAGTCTAGCATATAGGACTTTTATTATCACTTAAAAAAATAGGTATATCTGGTAACATCCTAAGATTCCTCATCCATTTCTTAACAAATAGGAAAATTCAGGTTAGAGTAAATAACTCCCATTCAGAGGAGAAACTGCTAGATAACGGGGTCCCTCAGGGTAGCGTCATCTCCCCTACCTTATTTAACATCTTTATAAATAAGTTACATCAACATCTAGTACTTTGACCACTCCAAAAATAAACAGATAGCTAGCATAGCCCAGTTCGCAGATGATACCAGTATTTGGAACACCAATAACATCATATGTCAGAATGGTAGAGTCATTCAAAGAACTTTAAATTTAATCCAGGACTTGGCTGATCAATGGGGTTTTAAAATTTCTAAAGATAAAACAGTAGCTATGTCCTTCTCTAGGAAAATTAGAAAACCAGATCTATATCTTGGCGACAAGCATCGAGTACGTTAACAAATTAGGTCCCGTAGTGAAATATTTAGGAATAATTTTAGATACAAAACTATCATGGAGACCACATATATATATGTTATCTTATTATTATTATTATTTTTTTTTTTTTTGCTTACACATTACACTGCCTCTTTAAGTCGTAAGTCGGCAACTCGATGGCAGAAATATGCCACCATACATAACAAATATCAACATAAATAAATAACTAAAAATATCATAAGTCCACCATAATTATTTTCTATTTAGTTCTATTATTTTAGTATGTTTGGATAGACGGAACGAAAAAAATGTTCTGTATTTTTCATTTTTCCGGAAATAATAAAACCGAACTCTTCTTAGAAATTGGTTTCTACTTCCGAGAAAATGGCGGATTCTTCAAAAAGTGTGGTGGAGAGTGTAAACAAATAACAGACGAGACTGTCAGATGAGTGACAGAATGATGTGGGCAACACGATATTATTGAAAGGTAATTATTTGAAACTGATGTATTTGTTTAAACGTTTTATGGCATTCCTATTTATTCCATATATGCTAAACAGCTTTCTTCTTTGTACGAGCCAAGCACAGGCGTTTGTAATCAAAAATCGGATCGAATCGTATTGATTTCTATATGATTCGATCCGATTTTTGATTATCATTAATATTCATTATATATACAAACGCCTGTGAGCCAAGTGACAAACTGTGCAATAGGCCTATTTTTAGTTTGATTTGGCGATGTCAGATTTTGAATGATTAGTCAATATTGGTAAGTAAAATACTTTATCTCCTGGGTTGTCCCGACACTTTTGATATAAAGATATATAGATATTATGTTTTACGTTATATCATGATGTTTTTTTAATGTTATGATCAGCTAGCTATATAGATTCTATATATATATAGAGCAACAAACAAATGAAACTCATGCGGACTGATTATGGAACAAATTCAAATCTAACGTGACGCTACCCAATTTGGAACGCTACCCAAAATGAAACACTTTTAAAATATGTGATACAGAATTTTCAGTTTACAATCTAAACTTTCTCATCAGTTTCTCATCAGTCCAACATCATTGGAAAGCCACAAACGGCTTGTAAAGATGTATAGTGATATTTACAATAATGGTAAAATATTAAAAAGATTGCTTAAATCCTTAATAGCATGAAACTTACAATGATAGTACTAGTCCTGAACAAAAATTAAGGTGCTGACTGATAATCTGGATTCAACCACAAGTAAGAAATTTTTTATAATTATCTTCAAAAAGTGTTCCAATTTGGGTAGCGTCACGTTACACTACACAAATCAGTGGAAAAGAACATACCCCAAAAACACTCAACATACAAACACAAACTTCCATAGATAACAAACTCTCTACATAGACTCATCAACAAATCCTTCACGCCAAATGTCGCTCAAATCACCAACTAACACAAACATACAATACACTAAAAGCAGAGGTACAAAAACAGATATGCAATACATACCTTTCTTTCATACCTACATGTGTAATACTGGCTGGTCCAGGGCAATACACTCATGTCGCCTGAGGCTGTATTGCATGGCTACCCATGCAATAAAGCCTCGTGACGTCACGGCGTCAACAAAATCTCTATTTCCTCGGTAAAATTTTAACATTTTTTTTTTCACAAATATGACTGATTTAATTTTACTCTAAAAGATGCAAACAACGGAATTTGTGTTGAAAGTATCGTGTAATTTTTCTTGTATGGGAAAACGACTTCCAGTCGTGGATTTCATCGAATTTATTTCAAAATGGCGGGATATTTTAGTTGTAAAATTTCAATAAAACGTTGAGGTATGAAAGAAAAATACTCTTTCATAAGTGGATATGAAGGATAGGGATATTCTACCCCCGGGGTCACAAAATGTTGCAAAACCCTCGCAAGCCTCGGGTTTTACTACATTTTGTGACCCTCGGGTAGAATATCCCTATCCTTCATATCCACATATGAAAGAGTCTTATATTCTTACTTAGAAAATATGATTAAAGACTCCCTACAGACGAGCAAACGACCCAACAACACACAAATGATTAACCCTAATTAGAAATTATTTAGCTACGTATACATTAAAACAACTCAAAAAGAAAACACTGATATCACAGCCCTACGTTAAGATGGTCAACTCGTAACAGACACCACTACAATTTACAAAAACAAACGTTCCCATTCAACAGAACACCACGCTCAATTATGCCTCAAATACACATAACATGCTTGGGAATTACAAAACTCTTAGAAAACATAAACCCATGCACATAAAGCTTCAGGGTTAGCTAGACCAAATACTTGGAAAAATACTCAAAGAACTAAAAGACGTAACAGCACCCATTCTCACAAAAATTTTCACAACATCTCTCACCACAGGAAAACTACCTCATGACTGGAAGGCTCACACCCTACAAATTATAGACCTGCAGCATCTCACTCACCTCAATTTCATGCAAACTCATGGAACATATTATAACAAGCTCTACAATGAAACACTTGAAAATAATAACATTCTCACTTTTATGCATGAATTAAACCACAAAACCATAACAACAACAAACAAACAGACATCATCATCATGGACTTTGACAAAGTCCTGCATCAACGCCTAAAATACAAACTCAAATATCACGGTATTACAGGACAAACACTTACATGGGTTACAGACTTCTTATCACTCTGCACACAAACAGTTGTACTTGAAGGGAAACAATCAGAAAGAAAACCAAAAATTCCATGCAATTACATCAGGAGTACCTCAAGAAACCTGTTTGGGGCCAATACTCTTCCTTCTATACATAAACGACATCCCAGAATACATCAAACACAGCACCCTCAGACTCTTTGCAGATGACATGCATATTATGCAAAACCATAAATAACACACAAGATGCACTTTAATTACAAGAAGATCTAGACGCAGCAGGTAGGTGGAAGGAAGATTGGTTAATGTCCTTCCACCCGGACAAGTGTAACGTCCTCAGCATCTCAAACAAACACACAAAGACCAATTATACATATAAACTCCATGACCACAAATTACAACAAGTAACATCTTGCAAATATCTAGGAATCAAAATACAAAATAACTTACGATGGGACACACACATCAACAACATAACTGCAAATGCTAACAAGACACTAGGATTCTTGAAACGAAATCTACAGATAAACTCGCAACATATAAAAGAACATGATTACAAATCCATAGTCAGACCCAAACTGGAGTACTGCTCCTCCGTATGGGACCTTCACCATACAAATCAAATCATGCAAATAGAAAAAACACAACGTAGAGCAGCACGCTACACAACAAGCAGATACCACAACACAAGTTCAGTACAAGACATGATGGAAAACCTCAACTGGACCTCACTACAAACACGCAGAACAAGAACACGTTTAATATTATCTAATATTTACATTTTGCCACTGCGACTCCCATTACTCTAATGATAATCATGATCTGTATTATGAGCCAATAAATGCAGTCTAGACTTGGTGTAGTAATATCTACATAAATGGATGTGAGTTTTGTTTACTGATACCATGTTAGTCCACGCAGGAAAATTGACATTGTAGTTGAATGAACCATTTTGGTTATGAAGCTTATGAAAATATCTTTTAAATGTCTGGATAATTGAAAGTAAACTGATTATGAAAAGCTATTAAAAAACATTGAAATTTTGTTATCTTTTCAATTTTTTATAGGGACTATTTTTTATCACATTGAACTTGGCTGTTAAGGTTAAATGGCTGAAGCGGGAAATTCAAATGTTCACTTGCATCTAAATTATGTTTTACTTTGAACTAGAAAGTAAAATGTAAATATAACAATTAATACTTCATTTTGTACCGGTACCACTACATTACCCAAATGAAGTTACTTCAATCAGCATTATTTTTTTGAAACCTCATTTGGTCATGAATTTTTTTCATGCTAACCTAGATAGGCATTGCTTGCATTGTATTGTTGTAGTACAATTTGACCAGATTAATTAACATCAATTCAGCACAAGAAAATGTTGTAGGCAAAAAAGTTAACTGGGTTGTTGATTATTAAATGAGACGATAGTGGGTTTTCAAAAATATGTTAAATTGTTTTAATTATGAACAAAAAAACCTACAACAAAGACACATGTCAACATTTTGCGCTGTACAGGACATGTACAGTCAGGTGTAATGACGGACCTCTCACAGAACACACACATGTTTGAATTTTTCTTAGTCGACAAAACAAACAATAGGAAGTCCCGAGACAGAGTCATTTTGGTGACATTTTTAATTACTCCATTGCTCAAAGCCATCATCCAGTAAACTGAAAAATAGGTGGGGGGGGGGGGGTCTTATTTGCAGACATATCCCCCCTAAGTCTGGAAAAGTGTCATAATAGGTGGGGGTCTTATTTTACGGGAAAGGTCTTATTTGCGGTCAAATACGGTATATCTCACATATGTTACCGCCTTACCAGTCTAAATAAGATCTAATTATATATATAATTAGCCCCAGCTGGTTGTTTGAAAAAAATGCAAATGATTTGCAAATTTATGAACAGCAAATTAAATAACATTTTTAGTTCATCTGATCCAAAGGGTCAAGATGACCTATAGTCGTCATGTTTTGTCTGTTGTCCTCCGCCGTGCGCTGTCCGTCGTGCGTTATCTTTTCACATTTTATACTTCTTCTCAAGTTCTACCAGTGCGATTTAGCTGAAACTTACATGAAACAATCCTATTAACAGAAACATTTGAAAATATGCATAGTTGACAAAAAAGATTTTAGCTAAAGTTCTATTCAATGTATACAATACCAGTACATGTTAAAGTGTAATGACATTTTTTCTTTCTTTCAGAAATCATGGAGCAACCTTCTGCTAAAGAACACCTACTTGACTGGTATGTCAATAAACTATACAAGAAAGCAGTGGATCATTGTTTACAACAGGAGAAAACATCAGTAGCCATCTTAGGTCAAGGTCACAAAGGTCACTATCAAGGTCACCATCAAAGTATTGACAAAAAGCAAGTGTGCAAATCTTCAGTAAACGGTGGTTTGTCAAAGTGTGCAAGACCTTCATCTAAAAATCCTCAGAGTTCAGTAAACGTTTACAGATCTGACATTGATGATGAAGTTTTCAATTCAGAAAAGCACTTTCATGAAAATACAGACAAGTTTGTAAAGCAACCAACCTCATATCCAAGACATGTCATGAACATAGTTCTATCTGAACGTAGAAACACATTGAACATGAACGTGTCTGACTGTGAACCAGAAGTATTTGTGAAAGGGAACTATCATATAGGTAGACAGCATTTGACTAAAACCTTCCACCAAGACAGTTTGGAGCGAAATATTACCCCACCTATAATTGATACAAGTGATGGTCCTTATAGACAGAGAGATTGTCAGAAAGACAGTAGAATCAGTAAACCTTCTGTGAGTCATGTTGCCACTCACCAGCCACATTCACATTGCCAAACTGATTGTAAGAGGAACGGTAGTTTTGGTATTCACGAAAATGAGTTTCCAACACAGAGACAAGGTCAGAAGGACTGGTTTAGCCACTCGGCCTTACCACATAGAACCAATGTGTTGATAAATCAACAGTTATTCAGTAAAGATGATTCTGAAATTTGTCATAAAGATGGAAGTAACCTTAAGGCTTATTCAGAACATTCTGTCCATATTGCGTGGGGATCCAATGGAGCACCTTGTCAAAGTGTTAAGTCTGTCAGCAAAGAGAAAAGGTGCCTAGATGGTGTCTGTCCAAAATGGGAATCCAGGAAAATGGAGACGGAGAAAAAGTGCTCAGATAGTGTACGTCCACAATGGGAATCCAAGAAAATGGAGAGAAGATGGAGCGAAAGAACTTGTCCTCGTGATATCATGAACACACAGTTTCATCAATCTGCTGTATCAAAAGACAGATCTGTGATGAAAAATTCTTTGGAGGCAAGGGGAGCACAAAATTCCAAGGCTGTTTCATTGTTAATTACAAAATCTAATAACCATTGTTCAAGCTCTGATGCTAAGAGAGGTAGGCACATGGTGAACCTGAATTCTGAAGACTGCTGCAATAAAAGAGTTCAACCATGTGCAGGTGTATTGGAGAAAGAGGGCAATTTATTGGTTCCATATGAGACGACAAAGACAGCTATCGAACCTGAACCACTCCCTGTTCAGTCTCCGACTGATGATAATTGTAAGTGTCTGAACCGGAGTCTCATTCATACTGTAAATATTTTATAAATGGAAACAGGATGGAGCAATATGATTGAGCACCAATACCAAGGAGTCGGTACAAAAATAATTTATTTCGTTTTTATGTTTCAGATGGCTAGGCAAGCTGTCATCAGGGTCTTTTTGTATGAAATCCTTGGTGTTGATGCGCAATTCTATTTCCAAATTTGTTATTCACTATTGTCTTTAGAACACTGTTGAATACATTTTGTACCCTCCTCACTAGCAAGAAATTTTGTCATTATTGTTATTTTTCTGATATCTTTAATTTTCACTTCATTTGCAATTGGAGGGACATATATTTTATTTGCTCTATATATTTATGTATCAAAATGTAAATTACAACAAATCGATGTGTTTGTATTCATGCAGGTTTAGAAAGCCCAGAGACAGAAGACAAGACAGAAATACATTCAACAGAAAATAAAACATCCAAGTCACCAGTGGCTTCACCTATTTCCTCATCAACTGTTGAAGCTTCAGAAAGTCCTGTCCATCCAAAACGATGTAATGTCTCTCCAGCCACAATTACTGAGCCAGAAGTACTTCCATTGACAGGGGAAAACCTGAGACAGCTTAATAAGGCATCAATTCAGGAAAGGGGAGATCACTCCCTTCCAGGTCTGGACAACAGAGCCTCTGATCAGGACGAGGGAGCAGAAACCGACAGCGGAGGGAGTTGTAAATCTGGCATTGTCATCAAACATGGTAGGTATATCTTATCAACATACAAAATGCTACAGGCCTAATATCCTAGGCCTCTTTAATTACATATTGACAAGAAGTTGTATAAAGATTTTAGCCTTTTTGATACTTGTGCACTTGAATGAAGGTCAAAGTCATTCATTTGACAAACTTGGTAGCCCTTAATTCAGATCAGCATACCAAAGGCCAAATATTAGTACCCTTGGACTTGCGGTTATTTAGAAGAAGTCATTTAAATGAAAAGTTGCGGACGGCACTCATTGGACAACAACATGAATGGAACACGACGAATATAGGTCATCCTCATCTTTTGGGCCAGCTTACTAAAAAAAACTTCTTATGAATATTGTGTCTGTTGCTGGCATGAAGGGCTAAATGAGTTTGTTAATATGAATTACCTTGACCTTCATTCAAAATCACAGGAGTTATAATACAGGTAGGCTGAAATCTTTTTGTCTTTGTGTTACTTATTTATCACCTGTTATCGAATAATTGATAATCGCTTAACATGCAAAATTGAAATTCTTTCATTTATCTTTCGTTACCTTTGTTTTCTAGCACCTCAAAAAATATCTCCTATTCATCGATAGCCACCTTATTACTTAGATCTCTGTCACTGCGCCCTGTTGGTGTTTAAAGTTCTCTATTATCAATGGTTTTTATATAGAAAATTAAAGAATCGAAATGTAGAGGAAAGATCAATAAAGATCTATCACTAGTCAAGATCGCTCTGGGATCTCTGGTTTATATTACAGGTCATATTAAGCAAAAAAGGAAGAGGTCACGCAGTGTTCAGGATGAAAACAGGTAACAAAAATGGACCATTGTGACTAATATTATTAAAGTTATATGTGCCATAATCTCAAGGTTACGAACCACCAACATTATAAGAATTACAATTCTTACCATGCATAGGTTTTTGAATGGTTTTTGGCTGTAGTATATGTACTGGCAAAAGTTATCATATGTACATGCACAGTGTAGTGAAATGAGAACTAGTGCATACAGTCAGACTTGAAAGCTAACTGCAAGTGGTGATCTATAATATCATTTCACATTTATTACTTGTATTTATAGTGACTTAAGTGTTTTTACATCAAAAATGATACATAAAGCATAAGTTCTGAGTTTTAATTAAGTTTTATAAGGTATCATATACATGTTTGTCTGTCCATTTGAATAATTTCACAGCTTATTTATAAAACCTGATGTTTCTTGATAGATATGATATAACTGAAAAAAATGATGTGTTAAAATGTTTGCCCAGTTATGGCATAAAATATAATATATTATTGGATAAAAGGGAACCCTGGTTTATACCTGGGGATGGCAACATTAATTCATCCATAACGCAGGCCCCTCATACAAAGAATGCACCTGGATATTTTGTATTAGTAAGTATGTGGGCATTTCATTTATATTAGGGTGGCTGTCACTGCTTTAGTATTTTGTCATAATCATTGCAATATCAAGATGAACACTACAAGCCATATGGGCTTCTTGTTCTTTGTCCCATAAGTAGTCTCTAATTTATAGACAGGCTGGATTGTAATTTGTAAAAAAATTACTTTATTGTTTTCAGTTGTAAGAAACGATCAAGTGAAGCAAACAACGATAAGAGCTCCAATTCACAGAGTTCTGGGAAGTGTGTAAATAATTCAGTGAAGGGAAGCCGGAGGGCTACAGTAAACAAAAACAAACCAAAGAGTGGTAAATCTGATAAGGCAGGAAAATCAGTGCAAGCGGCAACTTCTAAAGTAAAAACAAAAAGGAATACAAAGCATGTTTATAAGAATGTGAAAGATAATGATGCATCAAAAAAGACGGTGAAGACCAAAAATCTTTTCTTAGACACGTTTGATGTGACAAAGAAGAGAATTCAACAAACAATGTCAGAAAATGTGAAACGATGTGTAGAACGTGAAATTAGTATATTACAAGCTCACGAGGATCAAGCTATGTCTACAAACTCAGAAAGTTGTGGTCATTTGTCGGACTCCGACAGGATGTCCAGCCTGGCATTCTTGGACCTTAAGGACTTGGCACATGTACCTGAACCTGGTAAATTGCTGGAGAACCAGTCGGTGTATGTGTCTAAGAAACATGTAGGGGGGGTTTGGCAATCTATAGTCAAAAAGTAATTTATCAAAACAAAATGAGTTCAGTTAAGAATTCAACTTTGTCATGTATAGTTATTGAATTTCACATTTTGGGAAGGACAAATTAATGATATTTTCTATAAATTTCTCATTAAAGGTTATATTAAACTGTTTTATCGTTTTTGTTATTTTGTTTTTTTGCAGAGTTATCTGTCCTTGAGGAAAGAATGTCATTTACAGTTCATCATTTTAAGGTCATCTGACACAAAAGTTCAGTATGGCTTATATAGTTATCATGCTATATTACATGTAGTGTGCTGTCAGTAAATTTTCAAACAACTTCATCTTCTCAGGGACACCTGAAAAGGCATAGACCATACATGTACTTATATTGGGCCTGTATCATGATGGGATGAATTGATACCAAGTTTGTTCAAATGAATGACCTTGACTGCCTTTCAAGATCACAAGGGTCAAATACATCTGTAGGCTAAAATCTTTTAAACGACTTCTTTTCAATAACCAAAAAGGCCTATAGATCTGATATTGGGCCAGCTGTAGGAAGCTGGGGTGAAGGCTAGCAAGTTTGGTTAAATGAATGACCTTGGCCATCATACAAGGTCACAGAGTTCAATCTCATTGCCCCAGGGATTACTACCACTGTCAATATATCTACCCCTTCAGCATTGATGTAACTATTTTTTAACTTCATCGGGTTAATTATGAAAGAAATTTTGTTTGCAAACTGTGTGAATCTGCGTAGTGGATTCTCACAAAAGTTTGCAAACAAAATTTATTTCATAACCCGATGAAGTTAAAAAAATAGTTACATCAATGCTAATAATTTATTTTTCAGACTACTTGATAACATAAAACACATTTAAACGTACGATTCCATTGACTTTCCAATGGATTATTTTTTCTAAATCAATACGTAACATCAACGTCTCTATTGTGATGTCATGATAACGTGTGGTTGTCGCGCCATTTTCAGATTTTTTTTCTTTATATTAAATGAAGAAAAAGTATCTGCCAATCAGAAAATTAGATTTAGTATGAAAAAAAAATTTAAAAAATTAATTATTGGACTATACTGAAGGCAACATGTACAGGAGACAGGTAATTACACTTATTGGTTAGACTTGTAGCAAAACTAACTAAAGAAGTAATAAGAATTGTCAACTTAATCAGCTAAACAAGAATATTCACGTCAAAATTTTTCTGTTATACAAATACTGTACTGAGTACAGTAACAGAGAGAACAATTTTAAATATTTCTTACTCCTAAAAAATGAAATTTTAAAAGTTGATGACAAATGAGATCTAAAAGGTAATTACATTTCATTTGTATAACCAGTTAATACGTTCTACTGAACGATCAAGGGGATTTGATAAAATCCATGCAAAAATAAACACCCTTACATGTAACGTTACATGTAGGCCTACAATAATCCATGATCGTCCGCATTATTTTGCGTTCCGTAATTTTACTCTACCGAACAGAGCTAAGCAACCGTAAACTTCCGGTTACAATCGAGGAAGGAGAGTTGACTGAAGCCAAACTGATGTGTTGTTCAATTATATTTATCAAGACAGGATCAAAATGTCGCGACCTTCTACGTCGAAAAATCCAGTAAATCCACATGAAACCATTGAACGAATGTTAAACAAAACAACGCTATCAACACAACGAGTAGCGCACCGGCAAATTGTTGGTGAGTGCCCCTTGAACTGTTGAAACCCCACTTGATAAGAGCTAAGATACTGGGCTTTTCAATCAAAGAATCAACTGTTATTGGGTCATTTAATTTACTTACTAACCTTTGAATTGTATTGACACGTTAGCTGATTAGAATTTATGAACTATCGGTATTTTCAACAATAAAATGTGAATAAATCTTATCAACAGTTGAACTAAAGCGAGATTGTGTACATGGAAAGGGTCCCTTTAAAAGTTTACAGCATGTTATCAAAATCAAGATTCATTGTAGGCCTGTATCAAAGAAAGTAAATAGTGGATGGATTTCTATTCAAATGTCATTGTGTGAAATGTAAATAAATTACTACTGTATACTAAATACATTGTAGAAGCGTGTTTAACATGTATGTACATTTGTGTGGAGGTATTTGTGTGTAGTTATACTATTCCATTACAGATTTTGATCAATGTTGATGTAGAAATGAAAATGTATTGTAAGTGTAAAAGAAGCGTTTTGGTGTGGCTAGTTCATATAAAGTGTAGTGTTAAATTATAGTTTTTCGCACTGGAGATCCCGGTTTGATACCTAGCTAGTCAGGGCACTTGACATGAGTCATGTGTTATAATTTTCTCCTGTTATTCTACATGATGATATTGTTTCTTCGACAACTGTAAGGTCATGGCCTAAATCACATGAAGTTATGTATCAAAAGAATATTCTCAATAAATTCTCATGCTATACAACAGGGTCTCCCAACGTTGCTGTTCAATAATGATGTGGTAATTGTTTTCCCTAAAAGTGTATTAAAATCCAACAAACTTCATGGTCAGCTTCAATTTATAATCTTTGTGATCTTAATTCATAAAGTACATATAGTAATCATTTCATTTTGGCCAAAGGCTCGAAATTAAAATGTTGATTCAACTGACCAATACTCGGTCAAATGGCATATATTTCTGCATATTTTTGTTAATTATCATAAATTTCTGCCATACTTATTTTGTTTTCTTTGCACCAATTATTTTTTTCTTCCTTCCAAAATAGTTCCATTTTGGGACATCAGATTTTATATAAAAGCACATGATAAAGTTGAAAAATCTGTGCTATATACGAAATACCTTGTATATGTTTACTGCAAATAATCATGCAGTGATGTCTGGTCTTTAGCGACAGTCCTTTCCATAAACAACCTGTATATTGTATTGCAGTTACCTATCTGATACTAATGATTTATTAAGGTGCTGTATTATAGGGTACCCTATACACACAGAAGGTGTGTGTGGGTGAATATTATCTGTAACCCGGAGTCATGGAGAGGGGGGAGAAAAACATCATAATACAAGTATTGTCAACTTCTGAAACTAATCCATTTTAGTTAAAGTGATTAGTAAGCCATAAAAGTATATGTTTTACATTATAATGAAAGAACAAACTGAAGATTGATTAAAGGCACATTTATTAATATTATGAATTTTCAAATTTATATTAAAACATCTATTGAATTGAACGTTGTCCCATGAATTATCTGTCACATGAGTTTGAAAGAAAGCTGATGAATCGTTAGGGTTGAACTACAGCGTTTTAGTGGTGAGGTTGGTGGTATCATGCTACAAGTTTCACTCAAAACGTTTTCGGTGTATTTAATGTTTTACTCTGTGTACTGACAATGAGAACCACTAGCACAAGTGATTCCGATAGTGTTGTCTATGGACAATCAGGTATATTGTCCAAGTTCAGACGTCCACTTAGTGCCAATGTCCTTAGGGGAAAAAAGGGTAAGTGCATTGATGAGTGTGTAATTAGAAATTGTCATTTGACTCGTTCACCCCTGAAGACACATTTGAACTTTTCTAATTCTAAGGCTAGAAAAGTTCATTATGAATTTTCAGGGGTGAATAAGTTAATTTAATTAGGAGCTTACATCCTGTTAAGAAGGTTCAAATTCCAGAATTGCAAATATTTTTTGGACAAAGCCAAAAAGTTACAAGCTTTATATATCACCAGTCGTGACTGACTAAGTATAGAACTTTAAACATGACTGTTTTAGACTTAAGTCTGCAGTTTCATGATCTTTCAGGAATCCAATATCCTTGGATAGTTTAAAATTCCCCATTAGAGGAGAATAATTTTCAGGTCAACAAATAAAATCATACCTCAGATTCCTTGACCTCAGGTACTCAGAAATTGGCTGTGTAAATTTTGAGGATCTGTCAATATGCATAATTTAATATTTTAGAACTTGGGGATTACCTTCTAAACAATCGAGCAGACAACTCTAAGGAGGAAAGAGAAAGAGAATTACAGTTGGCTCTCGATGCAGCTGAGGCAAGAGCTACCAGAGAACTCCGTGCTGCCATAAAGAGGCTTCGAAACTCAAAAGATGCGGAGAAGCGCAATGCTTTACAATTACAACAAGAGGTAAGCTTGTACTATGAAACACAATGTAAATTCAAATACTAGTTGATTTGTCTACATCTTCACATATTTTGTAATATTTCAACTTTATATTCAGTGATAAAACATAATGTTGCATGCTCAAGTAAGTTCTGTAATACACAGGGGCTTGAGACCAAAGGTAGTCATTTCTATTATTTTCTGAAACTTAGAAAGCCAATATTTACATTTATTGGCTTGTGGCCATACATGTAGCTTCAGATACTACTACATTGTTTTATTGTTCAACCTAGCCCGAGATACTCTGGCCCTGACACCAGACTTAGACATTATGACAGATAGATGTCTGGTTTAGGGCCAGAGCGCAGTAGTACTCGAAAACCTGGAATAAGCTGACACCGTTTGGTATCGGACCAGGTCATCTCCGATTTAGCCTGACCACCGAGAAGCACCACTAACCTTAGTCTATTCAACAAATGGATATCATATCTACCCAAATATAGCAATCTGTCGATATCAAAGATGATTTGCATACTACGAGAAAATGGCAACGACGACGAGGGAAATTTAAAGTTGAGGAAAAGAAACTACTGTGTTGACACAATAGAACGTGCATGCGTGATGAAATGGATGGCTATGAGTAGATAAATTATTCATTTGTTGAAAAGACCAAGGTAAGTGGCGATTCTCGGTGGTTATATTTTGTAAGTAGTCTGAATCGGAGAGTACCTGACCCGATACCAAACGGTGTCGGCTTATTCCAGGTTTTCGAGTTCTACTGCGCTCTGGCCCTAAACCAGACATCTATCTGCCATAATGTCTAAGTCTGTTGTCAGGGCCAGAGTATCTCGGGCTATGTTCAACCCAGTAAGCATCCCTAACCCATGACAATAAGCATTTCTGTCCTTATAAGTACACATGACCCAATAAGTTACCCTATTCCAATAAGCACCCTCCCATTATAGAAGGTCTCAAGTTCACATACTTTGAATACAAATCTGTATTATGATAATTATGAATTCTACATTATGTAATATATAATTATGTTGTGGATTTGCAGCTAACATTGTGTGATAATCTTGTGAAAATTCTACATTTTGCATAAAGTGCTTAGTGTCCCTTCTCAATTTCACTTTGCTTATCAAGTCGTACAAATATTTGGTGGCCTAGCTGTAGTTGGTAAACCACCATATTCAGTAATAAATGATATAAGTATGTATGAGATTTGGGAATGAACAATCACATCACATTTTCAATATGTAAAATATTGATATTATAGTATTATGAACGACTTGCTAAGAGAATTGAGGAGCAAAGAGATGCAGCGGAGGAAGAAAGGAAGAGAGAACTAACAAAACAACTGGATGGAGAGAAAGAATTAGCTCTGAGAGAACAATGGGAAGAGTGTGAACGACTCAAGGAGATTGCCATACAGGAAGCGTGTCAAGCACTCACACGGAAACTTCGACTTGACTTTACGTTAGAGAAGGAACGGGCAATAGCTGCAGCATTAAAGGAACAGAAGGTTAGCAATTTTAACTTTTACATTTCTTTCTAAATTGCAGTTACCTTTATATTCTAAGTTATGTGTGTTTTAACACCTTCTCATCCATACTAATGTTCTGTTAACTCAGTCACCCTTGAAATTTCATAATGGACTGATCTAGCCTTTGATTTAGAAGTGCCTAAATGTGTTTCAGGGGTGAATGGATGATTATTGGATAGCTGACTAAGGTGGTTACAATTTTTTTTTTATAACCTTTGAGATAATTATGGAAATGTAGTTATTCAGACTATTTTTTGATAGTCATGACATACACCTGTAGATATCCGAGTTTAGTAGTTAAGAGGAATTCTTGGGAAATTTCATATCATCTTGGACCTTTGAGATACAACTGTATACAATTAATATCATGTTCGTGGTTTGCATTTAAGCCATCCCCATATCATTTTTAAGCTTAGGAAATCAAAATGTACACCACCTTTCTTCCTGGAATTCCATTCCAATTACATTCAATAGGGGACCCCATTTTATTTGAGGAGGACCCAATTTATGGAGCACCCAGCCGAAACCCTGAGGCAAATCCCGTTCTATGAAATAGGGGGCGAGCTGCAGTGGCCGAGTATTAATATGTCCAGACATATTACTGCAAACCCTCTACTTCTGGGTTGTTCGTTCAAATCCTATGTCGGTCAGTTCCCAGGTACTGACTGCTGATAGTTGGTTTTTCTCCATCTCAGACTTTCCTTCTAAAATGGCATGTCCTTATAATGACGTTAGGACTAATCCTGTCATACGCTCCTACAAATACCGGAAGGAGTCAGAGAACCATACATTGCATCCCTTTTCTTTATTTTTCAGGAGAGATTTCTTAAACGAGAGCAAGAAACAATAGCTAGAACGATAAAGGAATGTGAAGAGTTAGCAAAGAAGGAAGCCATGAGGGTAGCAAAGATACACCAGGCTGAAGTCGACCGGTTAAATCACAAGTAAGGAGACCATCCTTAACGTACTGTATATACCTTATTTCACACAATAAGCACCCAGGGTGTTTAAAAAAATTGAAACAATGAAAAGCACTTATTAGACAAAATTGTTGCAAACTTATACAGTTTTGATAGTTGTGGTCTTATGACCAGGCAATTGAAATGAGGCCTCAAAAAAGGGAGGGGAGCTTATATGGACATGGGCACTTATAAGGTTGAATACGGAATTTGTTTTAGTGGTAATTTTATATAAGCCCTTTCTACACTGTTTTGAAACCCAGATTCATACATAGAGCTAAATTTTGTAAAAGAATATTTCAAGTAATGAACCACATAATTGCGCAAATTTATGTCCATGCTAATAAATCATAATTTACAGTTTTTTTGCATTAGCGCTAAAATTGAAATGCCCTAAAATAAGTACATTTACAGTGTTTGAGGCTAATAAGGAGCTTGCAATTTAAAGTCTTTTTAAAATGATTTTAAGTGTAAATTTATATGTCAAGATGTCTTTCTAGACTGCTCTCAGATGATGGGCTATTCTAATTCAAATTGCCTTTTATTCATGGTCTGCTGTCCGCTTGTTCTTCCGTCCATCCTTCAATTTATAATTCTTGTTCCTGCTATATCTCAGAATGTATTGAAGGGATCTGCCACAAATGGCATCTTAGATTTTGACCTTTTTACAAACACAACACAGAAGGCAATGACCATATTGAATATGACATTAGAGGTACCTCTGATGGTTTTGTAGATTGTTGGTACCTCAGATGGTTTTGTAGGGTGTCGGTACCTTAGATAGTTTTGTAGGGTGTCGGTACCTTAGATGGTTTTGTAGGGTGTCTGTACCTTAGATAGTTTTGTAGGGTGTCGGTACCTTAGATAGTTTTGTAGGGTGTCTGTACCTTAGATAGTTTTGTAGGGTGTCAGTACCTTAGATAGTTTTGTAGGGTGTCTGTACCTTAGATGGTTTTGTAGGGTGTCGGTACCTTAGATAGTTTTGTAGGGTGTCGGTACCTTAGATAGTTTTGTAGGGTGTCGGTACCTTAGATGGTTTTGTAGGGTGTCAGTACCTTAGATAGTTTTGTAGGGTGTCAGTACCTTAGATAGTTTTGTAGGGTGTCAGTACCTTAGATAGTTTTGTAGGGTGTCAGTACCTTAGATAGTTTTGTAGGGTGTCTGTACCTTAGATAGTTTTGTAGGGTGTCAGTACCTTAGATGGTTTTGTAGGGTGTTGGTACCTTAGATAGTTTTGTAGGGTGTCGGTACCTTAGATGGTTTTGTAGGGTGTCGGTACCTTAGATGGTTTTGTAGGGTGTCGTACCTTAGATGGTTTTGTAGGGTGTCGGTACCTTAGATAGTTTTGTAGGGTGTCGGTACCTTAGATAGTTTTGTAGGGTGTCGGTACCTTAGATGGTTTTGTAGGGTGTGTACCTGTAGTGATGGTGTGTTTAGATGTTTTGTAGGTGTCGGTACCTTAGATAGGTTTTAGGGGGTGTCGGTACCTTAGATAGTTTTGTAGGGTGTCGGTACCTTAGATGGTTTTGTAGGGTGTCGGTACCTTAGATAGTTTTGTAGTAGGGTGTCGGTACCTTAGGTGTATAGATGGTTTTGTAGGGTGTCGGTACCTTAGATAGTTTTGTAGGGTGTCGGTACCTTAGATGGTTTTGTAGGGTGTCGGTACCTTAGATAGTTTTGTAGGGTGTCGGTACCTTAGATAGTTTTGTAGGGTGTCGGTACCTTAGATAGTTTTGTAGGGTGTCGCGGTACCTTAGATAGTTTTGTAGGGTGTCGGTACCTTAGATAGTTTTGTAGGGTGTCGGTACCTTAGATAGTTTTGTAGGGTGTCGGTACCTTAGATGGTTTTGTAGGGTGTCGGTACCTTAGATAGTTTTGTAGGGTGTCGGTACCTTAGATAGTTTTGTAGGGTGTCGGTACCTTAGATGGTTTTGTAGGGTGTCGGTACCTTAGATAGTTTTGTAGGGTGTCGGTACCTTAGATGGTTTTGTAGGGTGTCGGTACCTTAGATAGTTTTGTAGGGTGTCGGTACCTTAGATAGTTTTGTAGGGTGTCTGTACCTTAGATAGTTTTGTAGGGTGTCGGTACCTTAGATAGTTTTGTAGGGTGTCTGTACCTTAGATAGTTTTTGTAGGGTGTCGGTACCTTAGATAGTTTTGTAGGGTGTCGGTACCTCAGATAGTTTTGTAGGGTGTCGGTACCTTAGATAGTTTTGTAGGGTGTCGGTACTTTAGATAGTTTTGTAGGGTGTCGGTACCTAGATAGTTTTTTAGGATATTTGTAGGGTTCGTACCTTAGATAGTTTTGTAGGGTGTCGGTACCTTAGATAGTTTTGTAGGGTGTGGTACCTTAGATAGTTTTGTAGGGTGTCGGTACCTTAGATAGTTTTGTAGGGTGTCGGTACCTTAGATAGTTTTGTAGGGTGTCGGTACCTTAGATAGTTTTGTAGGGTGTCGGTACCTTAGATAGTTTTGTAGGGTGTCTGTACCTTCGGTTTTTTTGTAGGGTGTCGGTACCTCAGATAGTTTTGTAGGGTGTCAGTACCTTAGATGGTTTTGTAGGGTGTCGGTACCTTAGATAGTTTTGTAGGGTGTCTGTACCTTAGATAGTTTTGTAGGGTGTCGGTACCTTAGATAGTTTTGTAGGGTGTCGGTACCTTAGATAGTTTTGTAGGGTGTCGGTACCTTAGATAGTTTTGTAGGGGTGTCGGTACCTTAGATGGTTTTGTAGGGTGTCGGTACCTTAGATAGTTTTGTAGGGTGTTGGTACCTTAGATAGTTTTGTAGGGTGTCGGTACCTTAGATGGTTTTGTAGGGTGTTGGTACCTTAGATAGTTTTGTAGGGTGTTGGTACCTTAGATAGTTTTGTAGGGTGTTGGTACCTTAGATAGTTTTGTAGGGTGTTGGTACCTTAGATAGTTTTGTAGGGTGTCAGTACCTTAGATAGTTTTGTAGGGTGTCTGTACCTTAGATGGTTTTGTAGGGTGTCGGTACCTTAGATAGTTTTGTAGGGTGTCGGTACCTTAGATAGTTTTGTAGGGTGTCGGTACCTTAGATAGTTTTGTAGGGTGTCAGGTACCTTATTAGTTTTGTAGGGTGTCAGTACCTTAGATAGTTTTGTAGGGTGTAGTACCTTAGATAGTTTTGTAGGGTGTCTGTACCTTAGATAGTTTTGTAGGGTGTTGGTACCTTAGATAGTTTTGTAGGGTGTCTGGTACCTTAGATGGTTTTTGTAGGGTGTTGGTACCTTAGATAGTTTTGTAGGGTGTCAGTACCTTAGATGGTTTTGAAAGGTGTTGGTACCTAAGATAGTTTTGTGGGGTGTACTACTATGTTTACCTACTGCTCATATTGGTACAGGAACTTAACCGTTTTTCTGTTCAATAAATTAAATAAACATATTATTCTAGGTGTTACATGACACTGAATTAATCCATGTTAAGAGGATTATCACCTTAATGTATATACTTCCAGTACAAAATGGGATTATAATGGCATTTAACCGAGCAAAGGAATTAACCAATATGTTTACCATACAATACTACTGTATATTACCGATATTGGACAGAGTACTACAGTAAATTTAGGCGAAGGATTGATATGTTTTGTTGGTCTAGATAAAATCTAACACATCAGAAATGAACAGTATAAATTGTTGAATAAGGATCGGAATAAAGGACCAATAATATTCAGGTATATAATATATATTCTGGTATTATATTCCAAAGGTATGATATTCTGGTAATTATATATTCTGGTATATTATTTCCAAAGGTATGATATTCTGGTATATTATATATTCTGGTATATTATTTTCCAAAGGTATGATATTCTGGTATATTATATATTCTGGTATATTATTTTCCAAAGGTATGATATTCTGGTATATTATATATTCTGGTATATTATTTTCCAAAGATATGATATTCTGGTATATTATATATTCTGGTATATTATTTTCCAAAGGTATGATATTCTGGTATATTATATTTTCCCAAGGTATGATATTCTGGTATATATTATATTTCCAAGGTATGATATTCTGGTATATTATATTTCCCAAGGTATGATATTCTGGTATATTATATTTCCCAAGGTATGATATTCTGGTATATTATATTTTCCCAAGGTATGATATTCTGGTATATTATATTTCCCAAGGTATGATATTCTGGTATATTATATTTCCCAAGGTATGATATTCTGGTATATTATATTTCCCAAGGTATGATATTCTGGTATATTATATTTCCCAAGGTATGATATTCTGGTATATTATATTTCCCAAGGTATGATATTCTGGTATATTATATTTTCCAAAGGTATGATATTCTGGTATATTATATTTATGATATTCTGGTATATTATATTTCCCAAAGGTATGATATTCTGGTATATTATATTTCCCAAGGTATGATATTCTGGTATATTATATTTCCCAAGGTATGATATTCTGGTATATTATATTTCCCAAGGTATGATATTCTGGTATATTATATTTCCCAAGGTATGATATTCTGGTATATTATATTTCCCAAGGTATGATATTCTGGTATATTATATTTCCCAAGGTATGATATTCTGGTATATTATATTTCCCAAGGTATGATATTCTGGTATATTATATTTCCCAAGGTATGATATTCTGGTATATTATTTTCCCAAGGTATGATATTCTGGTATATTATATTTCCCAAGGTATGATATTCTGGTATATTATATTTCCCAAGGTATGATATTCTGGTATATTGTATTTCCCAAGGTATGATATTCTGGTATATTATATTTCCCAAGGTATGATATTCTGGTATATTATATTTCCCAAGGTATGATATTCTGGTATATTATATTTCCCAAGGTATGATATTCTGGTATATTATATTTCCCAAGGTATGATATTCTGGTATATTATATTTCCCAAGGTATGATATTCTGGTATATTATATTTCCCAAGGTATGATATATATATTCTGGTATATTATATTTCCCAAGATATGATATTCTGGTATATTATTTTTCCCAAGGTATGATATTCTGGTATATTATATTTCCCAAGGTATGATATTCTGGTATATTATATTTCCCAAGGTATGATATTCTGGTATATTATATTTCCCAAGGTATGATATTCTGGTATATTATATTTCCCAAGGTATGATATTCTGGTATATTATATTTCCCAAGGTATGATATTCTGGTATATTATATTTCCCAAGGTATGATATTCTGGTATATTATATTTCCCAAGATATGATATTCTGGTATATTATATTTCCCAAGGTATGATATTCTGGTATATTATATTTCCCAAGGTATGATATTCTGGTATATTATATTTCCCAAGGTATGATATTCTGGTATATTATATTTTCCCAAGGTATGATATTCTGGTATATTATATTTCCCAAGGTATGATATTCTGGTATATTATATTTCCCAAGGTATGATATTCTGGTATATTATATTTCCCAAGGTATGATATTCTGGTATATTATATTTCCCAAGGTATGATATTCTGGTATATTATATTTCCCAAGGTATGATATTCTGGTATATTATATTTCCCAAGGTATGATATTCTGGTATATTATATTTCCCAAGGTATGATATTCTGGTATATATTATTTTCCCAAGGTATGATATTCTGGTATATTATATTTCCCAAGGTATGATATTCTGGTATATTATATTTCCCAAGGTATGATATTCTGGTATATTATATTTCCCAAGGTATGATATTCTGGTATATTATATTTCCCAAGGTATGATATTCTGGTATATTATATTTCCCAAGGTATGATATTCTGGTATATTATATTTCCCAAGGTATGATATTCTGGTATATTATAATTATTTCCCAAGGTATGATATTCTGGTATATTATATTTCCCAAGGTATGATATTCTGGTATATTATATTTCCCAAGGTATGATATTCTGGTATATTATATTTCCCAAGGTATGATATTCTGGTATATTATATTTCCCAAGGTATGATATTCTGGTATATTATATTTCCCAAGGTATGATATTCTGGTATATTATATTTCCCAAGGTATGATATTCTGGTATATTATATTTCCCAAGGTATGATATTCTGGTATATTATATTTCCCAAGGTATGATATTCTGGTATATTATATTTCCCAAGGTATGATATTCTGGTATATTATATTTCCCAAGGTATGATATTCTGGTATATTATATTTCCCAAGGTATGATATTCTGGTATATTATATTTCCCAAGGTATGATATTCTGGTATATTATATTTCCCAAGGTATGATGATATTCTGGTATATTTATATTTCCCAAGGTATGATATTCTGGTATATTATATTTCCCAAGGTATGATATTCTGGTATATTATATTTCCCAAGGTATGATATTCTGGTATATTATATTCAAGGTATGATATTCTGGTATTTCCCAAGGTATGATATTCTGGTATATTATATTTCCCAAGGTATGATATTCTGGTATATTATATTTCCCAAGGTATGATATTCTGGTATATTATATTTTCCCAAGGTATGATATTCTGGTATATTATATTTCCCAAGGTATGATATTCTGGTATATTATATTTCCCAAGGTATGATATTCTGGTATATTATATTTCCCAAGGTATGATATTCTGGTATATAATATTTCCCAAGGTATGATATTCTGGTATATTATATTTCCCAAGGTATGATATTCTGGTATATTATATTTCCCAAGGTATGATATTCTGGTATATTATATTTCCCAAGGTATGATATTCTGGTATATTATATTTCCCAAGGTATGATATTCTGGTATATTATATTTCCCAAGGTATGATATTCTGGTATATTATATTTTCCCAAGGTATGATATTCTGGTATATTATATTTCCCAAGGTATGATATTCTGGTATATTATATTTTTCCCAAGGTATGATATTCTGGTATATTATATTTCCCAAGGTATGATATTCTGGTATATTATATTTCCCAAGGTATGATATTCTGGTATATTATATTTCCCAAGGTATGATATTCTGGTATATTATATTTTTCCAAGGTATGATATTCTGGTATATTATATTTTCCCAAGGTATGATATTCTGGTATATTATATTTCCCAAGGTATGATATTCTGGTATATTATATTTCCCAAGGTATGATATTCTGGTATATTATATTTCCCAAGGTATGATATTCTGGTATATTATATTTCCCAAGGTATGATATTCTGGTATATTATATTTCCCAAGGTATGATATTCTGGTATATTATATTTCCCAAGGTATGATATTCTGGTATATTATATTTTCCAAAGGTATGATATTCTGGTATATTATATTTCCCAAGGTATGATATTCTGGTATATTATATTTCCCAAGGTATGATATTCTGGTATATTATATTTCCCAAGGTATGATATTCTGGTATATTATATTCTCCCAAGTATGATATTCTGGTATATTCCCCAAGGTATGATATTCTGGTATATTATATTTCCCAAGGTATGATATTCTGGTATATTATTTTCCAAGGTATGATATTCTGGTATATTATATTTCCAAGGTATGATATTCTGGTATATATTATTTTCCAAGGTATGATATTTGGTATATTAATATTTCCCAAGGTATGATATTCTGGTATATTATATTTCCCAAGGTATGATATTCTGGTATATTTATTCTGGTATTCTGATATTATATTTCCCAAGGTATGATATTCTGGTATATTATATTTCCCAAGGTATGATATTCTGGTATATTATATTTCCCAAGGTATGATATTCTGGTATATTATATTTCCCAAAGGTATGATATTCTGGTATATTATATTTCCCAAGGTATGATATTCTGGTATATTATATTTCCCAAGGTATGATATTCTGGTATATTATATTTCCCAAGGTATGATATTCTGGTATATTATATTTCCCAAGGTATGATATTCCTGGTATATTATATTTCCCAAGGTATGATATTCTGGTATATTATATATATTTCCCAAGGTATGATATTCTGGTATATTAATGATTTCCCCAAGGTTATGATATTCTGGTATATTATATTTCCTCAAAGGTATGATATTCTGGTATATTAATATTTCCCAAGGTATGATATTCTGGTATATTAATTTTCCCAAGTATGATATTCTGGTATATAATATTTCCCAAGGTATGATATTCTGGTATATTATATTTCCCAAGGTATGATATTCTGGTATATTATATTTCTCCAAGGTATGATATTCTGGTATATTATATTTCCCAAGGTATGATATTCTGGTATATAAATTTTCCCAAGGTATGATATTCTGGTATATTTATTTCCCAAGGTATGATATATTCTGGTATATTATATTTCCCAAGGTATGATATTCTGGTATATTATTTCCCAAGGTATGATATTCTGGTATATTATATTTCCCAAGGTATGATATTCTGGTATATTAATTTCCCAAGGTATGATATTTCTGTATTTATATTTCCCAAGGTATGATATTCTGGTATATAATATTTCCCAAGGTATGATATTCTGGTATATTATATTTCCCAAGGTATGATATTCTGGTATATTATATTTTCCCAAGGTATGATATTCTGGTATATTATATTTTCCAAGGTATGATATTCTGGTATATTATATTTCCCAAGGTATGATATTCTGGTATATTTTCCCATATGATATTCTGGTATATTATATTTCCCAAGGTATGATATTCTGGTATATTATATTTCCAATATGATATTCTGGTATATTATATTTCCCAAGGTATGATATTCTGGTATAATTATATTTCCCAAGGTATGATATTCTGGTATATTATATTTCCCAAAGGTATGATATTCTGGTATATTATATTTCCCCATATGATATTCTGGTATATTATATTTCCCAAGGTATGATATTCTGGTATATTATATTTCCCAAGGTATGATATTCTGGTATATTATATTTCCCAAGGTATGATATTCTGGTATATTATATTTCCCAAGGTATGATATTCTGGTATATTATATTTCCCAAGGTATGATATTCTGGTATATTATATTTCCCAAGGTATGATATTCTGGTATATTATATTTCCCAAGGTATGATATTCTGGTATATTATATTTCCCAAGGTATGATATTCTGGTATATTATATTTCCCAAGGTATGATATTCTGGTATATTATATTTCCCAAGGTATGATATTCTGGTATATTATATTTCCAAGGTATGATATTCTGGTATATTATATTCCCAAGGTATGATATTCTGGTATATTATATTTCCCAAGGTATGATATTCTGGTATATTATATTTCCCAAGGTATGATATTCTGGTATATATTGTATTTCCCAAGGTATGATATTCTGGTATATTATATTTCCCAAGGTATGATATTCTGGTATATTATATTTCCCAAGGTATGATATTCTGGTATATAATATTTCCCAAGGTATGATATTCTGGTATATTATATTTCCCAAGGTATGATATTCCTGGTATATTGTATTTCCCAAGGTATGATATTCTGGTATATTATATTTCCCAAGGTATGATATTCTGGTATATTATTATATTTCCCAAGGTATGATATTCTGGTATATTATATTTCCCAAGGTATGATATTCTGGTATATTATATTTCCCAAGGTATGATATTCTGGTATATTATATTTCCCCAAGGTATGATATTCTGGTATATTATATTTCCCAAGGTATGATATTCTGGTATATTATATTTCCCAAGGTATGATATTTCTGGTATATTATATTTCCCAAGGTATGATATTCTGGTATATTATATTTCCCAAGATATGATATTCTGGTATATTATATTTCCCAAGGTATGATATTCTGGTATATTATATTTCCCAAGGTATGATATTCTGGTATATTATATTTCCCAAGGTATGATATTCTGGTATATTATATTTCCCAAGGTATGATATTCTGGTATATTATATTTCCCAAGGTATGATATTCTGGTATATTATATTTCCCAAGGTATGATATTCTGGTATATTATATTTCCCCAAGGTATGATATTCTGGTATATTTTATTTTCCCAAGGTATGATATTCTGGTATATTATATTTCCCAAGGTATGATATTCTGGTATATTATATTTTCCAGGTATGATATTCTGGTATTTAATATTTCCCAAGGTATGATATTCTGGTATATTATATTTCCCAAGGTATGATATTCTGGTATATTTATATATTTCCAAGGTATGATATTCTGGTATATTATATTTCCCAAGGTATGATATTCTGGTATATTATATTTCCCAAGGTATGATATTCTGGTATATTATATTTCCAAAGGTATGATATTCTGGTATATTATATTTCCCAAGGTATGATATTCTGGTATATTATATTTCCCAAGGTATGATATTCTGGTATATTTTTATTTCTCAAAGGTATTTTTTTTTTTTGATATTCTGGTATATTATATTTCCCAAGGTATGATATTCTGGTATATTATATTTCCCAAGGTATGATATTCTGGTATATTATATTTTCCCAAGGTATGATATTCTGGTATATTATATTTCCCAAGGTATGATATTCTGGTATATTATATTTCCGAAGGTATGATATTCTGGTATATTATATTTCCCAAGGTATGATATTCTGGTATATATATATTTCCCGAAGGTATGATATTCTGGTATATTATATTTCCCAAAGGTATGATATTCTGGTATATTATATTTCCCAAGGTATGATATTCTGGTATATTATATTTCCCAAGGTATGATATTCTGGTATAATTCATATATTCCCAAGGTAATGATATATAAGAATTTTCCCAAGTAGTATGATATTCTGGTATATTATATTTCCCAAGGTATTGATATTCTGGTATATTATATTTCCCAAAAGGTATGATATTCTGGTATATTATATTTTCCCAAGGTATGATATTCTGGTATAAGTATATTTCCCAAGTATGATATTCTGGTATATTATATTTTTTCCAAGGTATGATATTCTTGTATATTATTATATTCCCAAGGTATGATATTCTGGTATATTATATTTCCCAAAGGTATGATATTCTGGTATATTAATATTTTCCCAAGGTATGATATTCTGGTATATTATATTTCCCAAGGTATGATATTCTGGTATATTATATTTCCCAAGGTATGATATTCTGGTATATTATATTTTACCAAGGTATGATATTTTCTGGTATATTATATTTCCAAGGTATGATATTCTGGTATATTATATTTTCCCAAGGTATGATATTCTGGTATATTATATTTCCCAAGGTATGATATTCTGGTATATATATATTTCCCAAGTATGATATTCTGGTATATTATATTTCCCAAGGTATGATATTCTGGTATATTATATTTCCCAAGGTATGATATTCTGGTATATTATATTTCCCAAGGTATGATATTCTGGTATATATTATATTTCCGCAAGGTATGATATTCTGGTATATTATATTTTTCCAAGGTATGATATTCCTAGGTATATTAATATTTCCCAAGGTATATGATATTCTGGTATATTATGCCATATTTTTGGTATAATTAATATTCTGGTATGATATTCTGGTAATATTATATTTCCCAAGGTATGATATTCTGGTATATTATATTTCCCAAGGTATGATATTCTGGTATATTATATTTCCAAGGTATGATATTCTGGTATATATATATTCCCAAGGTATGATATTCTGGTATATTATATTTCGACCAAAGGTAAATGATATTCTGGTATATTATATTTCCCAAGGTATGATATTCTGGTATATTATATTTCCCAAGGTATGATATTCTGGTATATTATATTTCCCAAGGTATGATATTCTGGTATATTATATTTCCCAAGGTATGATATTCTGGTATATTATATTTCCAAGGTATGATATTCTAGTATATTATATTTTCCCAAGGTATATATATTCTGGTATATTATATTTCCACAAGGTATGATATTCTGGTATATTATATTTCCCAAGGTATGATATTCTGGTATATTATATTTCCCAAGGTATGATATTCTGGTATATTATATTTTCAAGGTATGATATTCTGGTATATTATATTTCCCAAGGTATGATATTCTGGTATATTATATTTCCCAAGGTATGATATTCTGGTATATATTGTATTTCCCAAGGTATGATATTCTGGTATATTATATTTCCCAAGGTATGATATTCTGGTATATTATATTTTCCAAGGTATGATATTCTGGTATATTATATTTCCCAAGGTATGATATTCTGGTATATTATATTTCCCAAGGTATGATATTCTGGTATATTATATTTCCCAAGGTATGATATTCTGGTATATTATATATTTCCCAAGGTATGATATTCTGGTATATTATATTTCCCAAGGTATGATATTCTGGTATATTTATATTTCCCAAGGTATGATATTCTGGTATGATATTCTGTATATTATATTTCCCCAAGGTATGATATTCTGGTATATTTTATTTCCCAAGGTATGATATTCTGGTATATTATATTTCCCAAGGTATGATATTCTGGTATATTATATTTCCCAAGGTATGATATTCTGGTATATTATATTTCCCAAGGTATGATATTCTGGTATATTATATTTCCCAAGGTATGATATTCTGGTATATTATATTTCCCAAGGTATGATATTCTGGTATATTATATTTCCCAAGGTATGATATTCTGGTATATTATATTTCCCAAGGTATGATATTCTGGTATATTTTATATTTCCCAAGGTATGATATTCTGGTATATTTATTTCCCAAGGTATGATATTCTGGTATATTATATTTCCCAAGGTATGATATTCTGGTATATTATATTTCCCAAGGTATGATATTCTGGTATATTATATTTCCCAAGGTATGATATTCTGGTATATTATATTTCCCAAGGTATGATATTCTGGTATATTATATTTCCCAAGATATGATATTCTGGTATATTATATTTTTCCCAAGGTATGATATTCTGGTATATTATATTTCCAAAGGTATGATATTCTGGTATATTATATTTCCCAAGGTATGATATTCTGGTATATTATATTTTCCCAAGGTATGATATTCTGGTATATTATATTTCCCAAGGTATGATATTCTGGTATATTATATTTCCCAAGGTATGATATTCTGGTATATTATATTTCCCAAGGTATGATATTCTGGTATATTATAATTATTTCCCAAGGTATGATATTCTGGTATATTATAATATTTCCCAAGGTATGATATTCTGGTATATTATATTTCCCAAGGTATGATATTCTGGTATATTATATTTCCCAAGGTATGATATTCTGGTATATTGTATTTCCCAAAGGTATGATATTCTGGTATATTATATTTCCCAATATATGATATTCTGGTATATTATTTTCCCAAGGTATGATATTCTGGTATATTTATTTCCCAAGGTATGATATTCTGGTATATTATATTTCCCAAGGTATGATATTCTGGTATATTATATTTCCCAAGGTATGATATTCTGGTATATTATATTTCCCAAGGTATGATATTCTGGTATATTATATTTCCCAAGGTATGATATTCTGGTATATTGTATATTTCCCAAGGTATGATATTCTGGTATATTATATTTCCCAAGGTATGATATTCTGGTATATTATATATTTCCCAAGGTATGATATTCTGGTATATTATATTTCCCAAGGTATGATATTCTGGTATATTATATATTTCCCAAGGTATGATATTCTGGTATATTATATTTCCCAAGGTATGATATTCTGGTATATTATATTTCCCAAGGTATGATATTCTGGTATATATATATTTTTCCAAGGTATGATATTCTGGTATATTATATTTCCCAAGGTATGATATTCTGGTATATTATATTTCCCAAGGTATGATATTCTGGTATATTATATTTCCCAAGGTATGATATTCTGGTATATTATATTTCCCAAGGTATGATATTCTGGTATATTATATTTCCCAAGGTATGTATATTATATTCTGGTATATTATATTTTCCCAAGGTATGATATTCTGGTATATTATATTTCCCAAGGTATGATATTCTGGTATATTATATTTCCCAAGGTATGATATTCTGGTATATTATATTTCCCAAGGTATGATATTCTGGTATATTATATTTTCCAAGGTATGATATTCTGGTATATTATATTTCCCAAGGTATGATATTCTGGTATATTATATTTCCCAAGGTATGATATTCTGGTATATTATATTTCCCAAGGTATATATTCTGGTATATTATATTTCCCAAGGTATGATATTCTGGTATATTATATTTCCCAAGGTATGATATTCTGGTATAATTTTATTTTCCCAAGGTATGATATTCTGGTATATTATATTTCCCAAAGGTATGATATTATTGGTATATTATATTTCCCAAGGTATGATATTCTGGTATATTATATTTCCCAAGGTATGATATTCTGGTATATTATATTTCCCAAGGTATGATATTCTGGTATATTATATTTCCCAAGGTATGATATTCTGGTATATTATATTTCCCAAGGTATGATATTCTGGTATATTATATTTCCCAAGGTATGATATTCTGGTATATTGTATTTCCCAAAGGTATGATATTCTGGTATATTATATTTCCAAGGTATGATATTCTGGTATATTATATTTCCCAAGGTATGATATTCTGGTATATTATATTTCCCAAGGTATGATATTCTGGTATATTATATTTCCCAAGGTATGATATTCTGGTATATTATATTTCCCAAGGTATGATATTCTGGTATATTATATTTCCCAAGGTATGATATTCTGGTATATTATATTTCCCAAGGTATGATATTCTGGTATATTATATTTCCCAAGGTATGATATTCTGGTATATTATATTTCCCAAGTATGATATTCTGGTATATTATATTTTCCCAAGGTATGATATTCTGGTATATTATATTTCCCAAGGTATGATATTCTGGTATATTATATTTCCCAAGGTATGATATTCTGGTATATTATATTTCCCAAGGTATGATATTCTGGTATATTATATTTCCCAAGGTATGATATTCTGGTATATTATATTTCCCAAGGTATGATATTTCTGGTATATTATATTTCCCAAGGTATGATATTCTGGTATATTATATTTCCCAAGGTATGATATTCTGGTATATTATATTTCCCAAGGTATGATATTCTGGTATATTATATTTCCCAAGGTATGATATTCGGTATATTTTCAATGGTATATATCTGGTATATTTCCCAAGGTATGATATTCTGGTATATTATATTTCCCAAGGTATGATATTCTGGTATATTATATTTCCCAAGGTATGATATTCTGGTATATTATATTTCCCAAGGTATGATATTCTGGTATATTATATTTCCCAAGGTATGATATTCTGGTATATTATATTTCCCAAGGTATGATATTCTGGTATATTATATTTCCCAAGGTATGATATTCTGGTATATTATATTTCCCAGGTATGATATTCTGGTATATTATATTTCCCAAGGTATGATATTCTGGTATATTATATTTCCCAAGGTATGATATTCTGGTATATTATATTTCCCAAGGTATGATATTCTGGTATATTATATTTCCCAAGGTATGATATTCTGGTATATTATATTCCATATTATATTCCCGGTATATTATATTTCCAAGGTATGATATTCTGGTATATTATATTTCCCAAGGTATGATATTCTGGTATATTATATTTCCCAAGGTATGATATTCTGGTATATTATATTTCCCAAGGTATGATATTCTGGTATATTATATTTCCCAAGGTATGATATTCTGGTATATTATATTTCCCAAGGTATGATATTCTGGTATATTATATTTCCCAAGGTATGATATTCTGGTATATTATATTTCCCAAGGTATGATATTCTGGTATATTATATTTCCCAAGGTATGATATTCTGGTATATTATATTTCCCAAGGTATGATATTCTGGTATATTATATTTTCCAAAGGTATGATATTCTGGTATATTATATTTCCCAAAGGTATGATATTCTGGTATATTATATTTCCCAAGGTATGATATTCTGGTATATTATATTTCCCAAGGTATGATATTCTGGTATATAATATTTCCCAAGGTATGATATTCTGGTATATTATATTTCCCAAGATATGATATTCTGGTATATTATATTTTCCAAGGTATGATATTCTGGTATATTATATTTCCCAAGATATGATATTCTAGTATATTATATTTCCCAAGATATGATATTCTGGTATATTATATTTTCCAAGGTATGATATTCTGGTATATTATATTTCCCAAGGTATGATATTCTGGTATATTATATTTCCCAAGGTATGATATTCTGGTATATTATATTTCCCAAGGTATGATATTCTGGTATATTATATTTCCCAAGGTATGATATTCTGGTATATAATTTATTTCTGGTATATATTCGTATTTTATTTCCAAGGTATGATATTCTGGTATATTATATTTCCCAAGGTATGATATTCTGGTATATTATATTTCCAAGGTATGATATTCTGGTATATTATATTTCCCAAGGTATGATATTCTGGTATATTATATTATTTTTCCCAAGGTATGATATTCTGGTATATTATATTTCCCAAGGTATGATATTCTGGTATATTATATTTCCCAAGGTATGATATTCTGGTATATTATATTTCCCAAGGTATGATATTCTGGTATATTATATTTCCCAAGGTATGATATTCTGGTATATTATATTTCCCAAGGTATGATATTCTGGTATATTATATTTCCCAAGGTATGATATTCTGGTATATTATATTTCCCAAGGTATGATATTCTGGTATATTATATTTCCCAAGGTATGATATTCTGGTATATTATATTTCCCAAGGTATGATATTCTGGTATATTATATTTCCCAAGGTATGATATTCTGGTATATTATATTTTCCCAAGGTATGATATTCTGGTATATTATATTTCCCAAGGTATGATATTCTGGTATATTATATTTCCCAAGGTATGATATTCTGGTATATTATATTTCCCAAGGTATGATATTCTGGTATATTATATTTCCCAAGGTATGATATTCTGGTATATTATATTTCCCAAGGTATGATATTCTGGTATATTATATTTCCCAAGGTATGATATTCTGGTATATTATATTTTTCCCTAGGTATGATATTCTGGTATATATATTTCCCAAGGTATGATATTCTGGTATATATTATTTCCCAAGGTATGATATTCTGGTATATTATATTTCCCAAGGTATGATATTCTGGTATATTATATTTTCCAAGGTATGATATTCTGGTATATTATATTTCCCAAGGTATGATATTCTGGTATATTATATTTCCCAAAGGTATGATATTCTGGTATATTATATTTCCCAAGGTATGATATTCTGGTATATTATATTTCCCAAGGTATGATATTCTGGTATATTATATTTCCCAAGGTATGATATTCTGGTATATTATATTTCCCAAGGTATGATATTCTGGTATATTATATTTTCCAAGGTATGATATTCTGGTATATTATATTTCCCAAGGTATGATATTCTGGTATATTATATTCTGGTATATTATATTTCCCAAGGTATGATATTCTGGTATATTATATTTCCCAAGGTATGATATTCTGGTATATTATATTTTTCCCAAGGTATGATATTCTGGTATATTATATTTTCCAAGGTATGATATTCTGGTATATTATATTTCCCAAGGTATGATATTCTGGTATATTATATTTTCCAAAGGTATGATATTCTGGTATATTATATTTCCCAAGGTATGATATTCTGGTATATTGTATTTCCCAAGGTATGATATTCTGGTATATTATATTTCCCAAGGTATGATATTCTGGTATATTATATTTTCCAAAGGTATGATATTCTGGTATATTATATTTCCCAAGGTATGATATTCTGGTATATTATATTTCCCAAGGTATGATATTCTGGTATATTATATTTCCCCAAGGTATGATATTCTGGTATATTATATTTCCCAAGGTATGATATTCTGGTATATTATATTTCCCAAGGTATGATATTCTGGTATATTATATTTCCCAAAGGTATGATATTCTGGTATATTGTATTTCCCAAGGTATGATATTCTGACTTTCATATTTTCCCAGGTATGATATTCTGGAGAAGAAGTATCTGAAGGAACTGGACCACAAGAATAGACTGGAGAATGATTTTAGGGTAAGAAGATCAGTGTTCTAATTGTACAGGAATCTATTTGAGATTTGCCAGTAAAAAAACAATACATTTTGTAATGACTAGTAAACAGGTTTCTTACCTGGATAATCATGCTAAATTTCAAGATTTTTTTTTTATTTTGATTTTTTTTTTTTAATTTTGCGATTATATATAAAAAGGGCTAGTGACTATGATATGCATGCAGCGAGTGATGGGCATCAGTATGGCAAACATTGTTCCTCTTTAAACAACATATTCTCCAAAAGAAGGCTTAGAGATCCTATATTGGGCCTATTAAAGTGTGCTGGGATGAAGGGCTACAAAGTTTGTTCAAATGAATGGCCTTGACCTTCATTTAAAGTCACATGGCTCAAATAGACTAAAACCTTTAAATCACTTGTTAATAACTAGGATGTCTATAGACCTGATATTGGCCATGACATGCTTGGATAAAGAACAACGTTAAAGTTTGTTAAAATGACTGATGTTGTTTTACCCGAGACAGCATGATGCCTCAATGTATAATACAAGAATGGTAATTTGTATATCTTATAAACGCTGGACAAAGAAACCTATTTAACACATAACCACAGTATTTGATTCTACCTTGTATGAATCAACTGTGTTTAAGAGGAGCAAAACTCCAGACCTGACAAAACATTTCACTCATCTGATTCAAGCTAGGTGTTCAACACAAGTTAGTTTTATTATATTTCACGACCTTGTAAAAAAATATCCCTGCAGAAATAATTTAATATTGAAATAAAAATAATAAAATTTTATTCTAAGAGGATAACATGCTTAGCCAAAGGCTAATCTACCGCAAGGTCCTTTGTTGTTGTTCCTATCAGAATTTAACCAAAACTAATATCTAATATTTTCATTTTCAGGGACTTCAAGACGACTACCGACGTTTTATGAACTATACCGATGGGAAATTCCATTCAGACTACCTAATAAAGCTACGTTATACTGGTATGCAATTGGCAAATAAACGGATTAGTGAGGTGTCGTACGAAAATATAGAGGATTTATTCAACTCCAAACAAAACACATTACGGCATTAGTGAATCATTTATGTGTCATTTGGGATCTGTGATCAGAGGAATAAAGAGAATTCTTGAGTCTGGAAAATTTAGGATGAAAATATGACTGTATCTAGAAATGAAGTTTTTATTTCAGTTCAGATCGGCAATGATGATTGGTCAGAAGGAGGACATCCTCGATATTCCAGGGGTTCTAATCACTTACAACCAATCTCTACACCCCTGGATTATCTCATAGTAAAACTGAAGGCAGCTCAGCTAGAGGAAAAAATCTGAACCAATCACAGGCCAATGAAATTATCCTTTGAAGACTGGCATGTAGAGAGAGCAACGCCCAACTTCAAAGCCATGCACGCAGTCAACCACAGTGTACCGTCATACGGCTCTTTTGATGTAAATCAAAGGACTAAATTACCTGTTCTATTCTGTTGCCTCCCTTTTTACTATGTGATAGTCCAGAGGTGTAGGGATTGTAACTGATCGGAACCCCTGGAGTATCGTGGATGGAAGGAGGACTGAGACAAAGGATTTTAGTCACATACAATGTATATCTAAGAAGATAGATGCTACAGAGCCATATACCGGTAGATATTTTTATACAGAAGATAGAGACTGCAAAGCCATATAGATATTTTTATACTTATTTATAAGATGCATACATATCTGAAATTATTTATCATTGATGTATATTAATTAAACCACTCAAATACATTATCGGGGAACATTTAATAATCAGCCTTTAACATTTATGTAATATTAAGTGCCTGTGGTCCCAAAGTTTCTTGACATGCCCTCAGATTTTGTGTTGCAACGGGCCCACTGGGCCACTGATTTTTTTTAGCCTGTACATTTTTGATGATTTTTGTTGGCAAAACCAATATACTGTACCATCTTTTGTTGCATACGTCAGTTATGATAATCTTACGTTTGAACAGTATTCTTTTTAGACAAATGAACCATGCAGTTGTCAGCTATAGAATTAGTGAGGTGCAAGGGTCCATGACCATATTTTTGACCCCTCATTTTCTTTCTTCCGTTAGGCTAATGGTCTCCATTTGCAATAAAATAGTATTTATTAATTAGCCTGAATAGACTATATATTATATATTGTTATTGTATGCAGAATTATAGGAGATAATTATTGTTTGGTACAGAAATGATTTTTGAAAAGAGATTGCTTTTTCTTGTGATTAACTGATCACTTAACAATTAGCTTTATGTAACAAGAACAGACAACTCTTGATAAAAAATATGTACCGTAGATGCTGATGAATGTTTTCGTGTACTTGTGATAAATGTGACAGCTAAACTTAATTGTTGACAAGATGAATTTTTGTCCCAACATCCTCTGTAAGTTAATTTTCACTTACTAGAAAACAGTGGTTATTTTGAAAGCTGATCCGCAATATGCATTTCCTTGCCTGGTTAGTAAAGTAGAGTTGATATCTTCTCATCATTGGTCATTTTGGTCTAGGAGTTGTCTCCCCTATGCTCTTTTTCACTATAGTCACCAGAGGTTTATGATCTGTTTAACATACAGATGATAACATTCACAATCATAAACTAATAACTCTTTTTCTATCTGTGTGTACCCTTGCTGTGTTTTGTTGAGAGTTTTTGTGGCATATTCTACTGGTCTGTCCTGTTGTAGAAGTACAGCTTCTACAGACAATTTCACATGCAGGTTAAGATATACCATAGAGCTGTAAAACTGGTGCGATGGTAACCTTTTCTCAGAAAGTACAGAAGGGATCCTTTTCTAAGTTGACACAAAGATCCCTTGTGGGGGTACTATTGTTAAACATTTGTATTTTGACAGGTAGCCATCTTGGATTTTGATTGTTGAAGTTTGGTACATTGTACTGCTATTTCCCTGAAAGTACTAAAGGGATCTTTCTCAAATATCATTCATGGATTCTCCTTGGGTCCTTGTTACATTTTGGGACCGACAAGTAGCCATCTTGGATTTTGATAGTTGAAGTTTGTTACACCTGTCATTTGACCTACAAAGATCATTCAATGGTTGGTGCCAAGATCCCTCTGTGATCTCTTGGTTTTTTTCCAGAACTTTTGCAAAAGCTTTCCTATGGAAAAATTTGAGTTTCTTGAAGTTGAGAAATATTTGTGAAGCAGAGGCCAGTAATGCCTCAACACTAATACTTTTATAACTGATCAGAAATGAGCATTTCATCGTGGTGAAGGTTACTGGGTATTTACCTTCAGTATTTTAGATTCAATACATTTCATTGATAATTATGTTTTATTAAGTTTTACATTAAATCAGGGGTTTTGGAAAATGGTTGATAATATAATTTTGGTGGTTGGTTGATTCTAAGATTTTTATACTCTAGCTGTCAGATCCTTCTTTGTTGACTAAAAAAAAATTTGTTTCAAGGGGAATAGGGTTTTTGTCAAAAATAGCTTTATAGTGAATTCATGAAGCTCTTTTGTTGTCAAGATATCTGTTAATTAAAAAAGGCCAACTACTTTTCCAGAGCAAAATTTAAATGATTCTTAAAAATAATGGTAAGAACAGAAAATATATTCCGATGGCCTAAGATGAGGTTACAACACCAAACAAATTTGAGATTTCCTGTGTAATATATGATAACTAGAGATTCAATTCGCTGTTTTGCCGTCTGGCACAGTGATAGTCAATTGCAACTAACGCTCGGTATTTAGGACGACGTCGGGAAACAGCTAGAAGACCCGAGTTATGAAAATTACATTTTATTTATTATAATTTTAATCAAATTGTTTAGGAGATGATGATGAGTGTAATATTAATAATAATTTAATAACTTTGCAACTATACAAAATTATTGATCTCGTTTTACATTCACATTTTAAAAATTAAAAGCCGTCTCGGAAAGGTAGTGGGTCTTTAATAGTTTTGTTATTATAATAAGTGTATTTTTGTCTTTTGGGGAGAATATTGATATCTCTATTCCATTTCAAATTATTTATGATAATGTCACATTTTAATATTTAATATATGTACAGTGTACTTGTTTATTAATTATTTTCTTGTTGATCTAGTGCGTCTGCTGCTTAAGGGGAAATAAGTTCTGAAATTTAGAAGATATTATTTTTATGGTGCATGTTATTAATTCATTTACACCTAAAATCACATTTGAATTTTCCTTTTATAAAGGTTGGAAGAGTTCATTTTGAATTTTCAGGTGTGTGTGAGTTCAATGTTTACATTTAGTTGAAGGGGACAATCCCTCGATACTACAAAATTCAGATAATATAATAATGTTATGATGCCTGTGAACAAAATTAAGACTTTTCATTGTTCTTCAAATAGACATGTACCACATTTGCCGTAATTATCGCCCAGACGCTTTATTTTAAATTATTACAACAAAGGGGGGCTAGGTCGGGTGGGGCTCGCAAATAGTGGGGAAATAGAGGTAAATCGCTTATCAATGAACCAAAATGAAAGTTGTGGACGAAAAAAAAATCACCAATATTTTATCTATTTCTATAATCATGGCACATTAATCTGTTACAGTAAACATTTATATGCCTTTTATCCTTTGAGACGCATTATAATATCATGATTCACATGTAAAAGACTTGCAAGTTCATATAATATGGTATACAATGCTCCTATTAAGGGTTTCACATGTTGAAAAGCAGTGTTAAATCCATGGAAGGGAGGCCTTTATACAACTTCAACTCCTTTCCAGAAAAGGGAAGGGGCGTTAATTACGGCAAATACGGTATATCAATATATGATATAATTAGGGTTGTTTCATGTTTTAAATGCAGCAGTGTCCCTAAAGCATAGAAATTACATATATTTATTTGTACATGTATATATGCATGTGTTAGATTCTAGTCAAGTATCTAAAGGCATAATTATATTCAGATTTTTAGAATTTAGAAATGAAAAAAAAATTTTTTAGTTAAAATATTATTAAGAACAAAACAAAAAAAACCAAGCATATTTTCACCCAATGCAATTTTTAGGTCACCTGAGGCGAAGTCTAATTAAGTGACCTATTCTAATCGCCTTACGTCCGTCATCATGCTTCGTCCGTAGTCTGTCATGTATCGTGAGTGGAAAACAAATTTTTGATTAAATTTGGTCATTTATAATAGGAAATTAGTCAAATGTTGTCAGAATTACCCCTATGAGATGGCAATTGAATCCTATTAACAAATTTTCCATATGACCCTGGGGTCTCGTGTTTCCCCTGGGAAGTTTACTATAGTTTATATAGGAAAAACACATTTATGAACATAATTTGCTTATTTTTCATAGGAAATTAGTCAAACTGGGTTAGAATTATTAGCCTGAAATAGCATTTTAACACCATATCCATATTGGCCCTGGCCGACCCCCATGCAGGGGCCAGAGGGGTGGGGCCAAAATGGGTCAAAATGATTAAAATTTCAAAAATCTTCTCTGAATTCACAGATTTGATATAACCAGACACTCTTCATAGATTGGAAGGTCTTAAGGCCAGCAAATTTCATGGCCCTGGGATTTCAGATTTTCCCCTGGAGAGTGGGTCAAATTTACTATTGTTTATATAGGAAAAACACATTTATGAACATATTTGCTTAGTTTTCATAGGAAATAAATAATCTGGGTTCGATTTATTAGCCTGAGATTGCATTTTAACATTATATCCATATTGGTCCTGGCCGACCCCCAGGGGCCAGAGGGACGGGGCCAAAAGGGGTCAAAATGAAGAACATTTCAAAAATCTTTCATCTGAAAACACATATTTGATGGAAGCAAATACTCATCATAGATTAAAAAGTCAAATTTATAAAATCACTGACTGACTTCAAGGGCCTGATGGGCCAATATATAGTGTTTATATATCTTTGCTTCATTCTGTATCTGCATGAACTCAGGTGACCGTTAAGGCCCATGGGCCTCTTGTGAATGGATATTTTAGGAACCAGAAAGATAATTTTTGATACGCTGTACACGAAATATCATTTCATTGGTAAGTTTTGTCAGTTAATAAGATCAATAAGTGTGCTTGGTACATTATTAATAAATATTAAAAAAAATGACAATAAGTATTTTGTGTGTTTCATTTACACTGGTAACTTTTCAAATGTATTCAAGCCCCGAAACATCTGGTTTGGTTTGTTTAGTTTATGTCTTATCAACAGCCAGGGTCATTCTTGATAGTGGAGGAAAACCTAAGTACCCGGAGAAAAACCACCAACCAGCGTTCAGTACAATTTGAGTTTCGAGCTCCCAACCCTGAGGTGAATATGTCGCTACAACTGAATCACTAGTCCACTGTAGCCCCTTTATATTTAAATACATGTAGAATAAACCCAGATATTTGACTTGTAGCATGCTGGGATGAATTACCTTGACCCTCATTCAAGGTCACAGGGCTCAAATAGGCTAAAATCTTTAAATGACTTTTTGTCAATAACCAATAGGCAAATTAATTTACCATTGTGTGATTTAGGTAATACAATGTACATCAGATACTGAATTGTAGACTCAGAAGTGTCTCGTTCATCAATGTCACGTGTACTTTTGAAACGAGTCTTAAGAAATTTTCATTTTGCAAGCCTTATAACGCGCTTCACTCCGATCCGTCTGAAGTTGGAGCAATGGCTAAAGGGAGATAACCGTCCCTTTTACTATACTTTTGAAGATCGCTAAACAATCTATGAGACACTGCCAATTGATGTTTTCAGACAGTTTATTTTCAACAAAGCAAAAGAAATAAGTGAAGACCTTTCAAACTGGATTTTGGCAGTAGGCATGTTTATATACATCTTCACATTTAAAGAGATTTTGAGATTTTATGTAAACATCATTTGTACCATGTACAGTGTATGCTTGACATTTGGCAATATTATAAAAATGTAAACTCACGGATTATATAACTTCCTGTGATCAAATGAACTTAGATCAATCTTTGTTAACTCGAGATCGGTAGGATAATGATGGTAGAATGTACTTGGAATATGCGGAAAACGTTTGGTGTCGCAACAATTAGACATTCGAGTTATACGACTTCCGAGTTAACCTTATCATTTACATATAGATGTAAATGTAATCAATCTCAATAGGTTTATTTTTAGCATACAGACTTAGTTTTGACTTATTAAAATTCAGCGCTCTTTGTTTCCAGAGCCAACATATATATATACATGTTTATATATGCATGGCAATTACCACCATCATTAATATTCCTCCACTAAAGATGTGTGAATCGTATCTTCGAATAGGAAGGCTATTACTGCTAATCACAGCGAGGTGAAATGTCAAAGTAATTATTCCAATTATCAGTTTTCAAGCCAAAAATACTATGTATATAATCATTTCCCTCAAACATCATACCGTCGTAGATATCTCAAAGTAGAAATGAATTGTTCTACCAGAAATATCTGTTCTACACGATCAATTACACGACCATACAGTGTCTTTAATGGGTGTCATTTCTTCGCCAACACGTCACGATCGACATTTATAGTAACTTTCGTTATTATGAAAATTACTACACTAACTTATTTTGTTAAATTTGATTTTGGAAAGAATTGTATACAAGAAATTTTATGATGTCACTTTAGTTTTGTTATGAAAGGACATTAATAAATCAGTAAACATATTCTGTAGCATTGTAAGAAGAAATATCAAAAACAAAATAAATTTATGATTTTTATTTGTTTTTATGAGCGTGGTGTATCTGCTCATTATAGATAAAAGAAAGAAGAAAAAAACTGTAATCAGTACCTGAACTACATCGTATAACACCTAATGAGGATTTATGTAATGCCGGGCACACAATCGGATCACCTCGCCATTTTTTTTACGAAACTAGGAACGTTTTCATTTTTGTCCCTAGACAACCGTTGTCATGTGAACTAGTTATATAGACCACGATTTCACAAGACAACCGCTGTCATATGAACTAGTTATATAGACCACGATGTTCCTAGACAACCGCTGTCATATGAACTACAGTTATATAGACCACGATTTCACTAGACAACCGTTGTCATGTGAACTAGTTATATAGATCACGATGTTCCTAGACAACCGTTGTCATGTGAACTAGTTATATAGATCACGATGTTCCTAGACAACCGTTGTCATGTGAACTAGTTATATAGATCACGATGTTCCTAGACAACCGTTGTCATGTGAACTAGTTATATAGATCACGATGTTCCTAGACAACCGTTGTCATGTGAACTAGTTATATAGATCACGATGTTCCTAGACAACCGTTGTCATGTGAACTAGTTATATAGATCACGATGTTCCTAGACACCGTGTCATGTCCCTAGACAACCGTTGTCATGTGAACTAGTTATATAGATCACGATGTTCCTAGACAACCGTTGTCATGTGAACTAGTTATATAGACCACGATGTTCCTAGACAACCGTTGTCATGTGAACTAGTTATATAGATCACGATGTTCCTAGACAACCGTTGTCATGTGAACTAGTTATATAGACCACGATGTTCCTAGACAACCGTTGTCATGTGAACTAGTTATATAGACCACGATGTTCCTAGACAACCGTTGTCATGTGAACTAGTTATATAGATCACGATGTTCCTAGACAACCGTTGTCATGTGAACTAGTTATATAGACCACGATGTTCCTAGACAACCGTTGTCATGTGAACTAGTTATATAGACCACGATGTTCCTAGACAACCGTTGTCATGTGAACTAGTTATATAGACCACGATGTTCCTAGACAACCGTTGTCATGTGAACTAGTTATATAGATCACGATGTTCCTAGACAACCGTTGTCATGTGAACTAGTTATATAGACCACGATGTTCCTAGACAACCGTTGTCATGTGAACTAGTTATATAGACCACGATGTTCCTAGACAACCGTTGTCATGTGAACTAGTTATATAGATCACGATGTTCCTAGACAACCGTTGTCATGTGAACTAGTTATATAGATCACGATGTTCCTAGACAACCGTTGTCATGTGAACTAGTTATATAGATCACGATGTTCCTAGACAACCGTTGTCATGTGAACTAGTTATATAGATCACGATGTTCCTAGACAACCGTTGTCATGTGAACTAGTTATATAGATCACGATGTTCCTAGACAACCGTTGTCATGTGAACTAGTTATATAGATCACGATGTTCCTAGACAACCGTTGTCATGTGAACTAGTTATATAGACCATGATGTTCCTAGACAACCGTTGTCATGTGAACTAGTTATATAGACCACGATGTTCCTAGACAACCGTTGTCATGTGAACTAGTTATATAGACCACGATGTTCCTAGACAACCGTTGTCATGTGAACTAGTTATATAGACCACGATGTTCCTAGACAACCGTTGTCATGTGAACTAGTTATATAGACCATGGTGTCCCTAGACAACCGTTGTCATGTGAACTAGTTATATAGACCACGATGTTCCTAGACAACCGCTGTCATGTGTACTAGTTATATAGACCATGATGTCCCTAGACAACCGTTGTCATATGAACTAGTTATATAGACCAGATGATGTTCCTAGACAACCGTTTGTCATGTGAACTAGTTATATAGACCACGATGTTCCTAGACAACCGTTGTCATGTGAACTAGTTATATAGACCACGATGTTCCTAGACAACCGTTGTCATGTGAACTAGTTATATAGACCATGATGTTCCTAGACAACCGTTGTCATGTGAACTAGTTATATAGACCACGATGTTCCTAGACAACCGTTGTCATGTGAACTAGTTATATAGACAGGTGTGTATGAATAGTTATATAGACCATGATGTTCCTAGACAACCGTTGTCATGTGAACTAGTTATATAGACCATGATGTTCCTAGACAACCGTTGTCATATGAACTAGTTATATAGACCACGATGTTCCTAGACAACCGTTGTCATGTGAACTAGTTATATAGACCATGATGTTCCTAGACAACCGTTGTCATGTGAACTAGTTATATAGACCACGATGTTCCTAGACAACCGTGTCATCTGTCTAGACAACCGTTGTCATGTGAACTAGTTATATAGACCATGATGTTCCTAGACAACCGTTGTCATGTGAACTAGTTATATAGACCACGATGTTCCTAGACAACCGTTGTCATGTGAACTAGTTATATAGACCATGATGTCCCTAGACAACCGTTGTCATATGAACTAGTTATATAGACCATGTTCCTAGACAACGTGTCTGTGAACAGTATATAGACCGGTTCCTGACAACGTGTCATTGAACTAGTTATATAGACCAGATGTCCTAGACAACCGTTGTCATTGAACTAGTCATATAGACCGATGTCCTAGACAACCGGTCTTGAACTAGTTATATAGACCAGGTTCCACAACCGATTTTATAGACACTAGACAACCGTGTCATGTGACCCAGTTGTCACTAGACAACCGTGTCAATGACTAGTTATATAGACCATGCTGTTCCTAGACAACCGTTGTCATGTGAACTAGTTATATAGACCATGATGTTCCTAGACAACAGCTGCCGTGTGAACTAGTTATATAGATCACGATGTTCCTAGACAACCGTTGTCATGTGAACTAGTCATATAGACCACGATGTTCCTAGACAACCGCTGTCATATGAACTAGTTATATAGACCATGATGTTCCTAGACAACCGTTGTCATGTGAACTAGTTATATAGACCACGATGTTCCTAGACAACCGCTGTCATGTGAACTAGGTATATAGACCACGATGTTCCTAGACAACCGTTGTCATGTGAACTAGTTATATAGACCACGATGTTCCTAGACAACCGTTGTCATGTGAACTAGTTAGATAGACCACGATGTTCCTAGACAACCGCTGCCATGTGAACTAGTTATATAGACCACGATGTTCCTAGACAACCGCTGTCATGTGAACTAGTTAGATAGACCACGATGTTCCTAGACAACCGTTGTCATGTGAACTAGACAATGATTTCCCTATGTACTCGTAATAATGTGAACCATATCTAGATATATCTACCCAGGCAATCATGCATTTGAATTTGACCATGGTATTCATAGAATGTCTTCATTTTCCTTCGACGTTTTCCCTCCCCCATGCTCACCTCGTTATACATGCACGACACAACTTCATTTTCCTTTTCAAATCTCGATCCTGACGTGAAAATTGATTTGAATATTAGAACAACACTTGCATTGTTATTATCACAATATGTTACCGACTGGGCGTAATCGGCAATAAAAAGACATATGTTCTAGTAATAACTATGGTGGCATATTTCTGCCATCGAGTTGTCCGACTTACGACTTAATGATGTCGACATAACTAAGGCACTATGTTGACATCATATATGAAGATGTCGACATAAACAGAAGAATATGTCGACTTACCACATGTAGGCTGTCCACATAATGATTCCAAGATAATTATGTCGGTAACTCGGCGATTAATCGTGTTTATGCTCGGGTGTTTTTTAAAAATAAAATGATATCTGAATAGAGACAAGCCGCGGATGTCATGTGGAATTGTAACAAGCGATTAAGTTGTTCGTTGTATCTGTGACTTCCGAGAATAAACTTACCGGAAAATCGAGACCATTATAAACTATCAGTGTGCATTCGCTTTATACATACATGATGATGTGATAATTGTCTCCCATGAATTGGTTTACAATAAAATTGACAATGTTATTACTGGCTGACAGCATGTGAAACACGAATTGAAATTTCCTGCTATACGATGTGAGACATGAACATCTTCTTTGATATCGCCCGATGACATCATGATCTAAACACGGGATTCCATCCCTGGGAAAGATATTAGTAATGTTTTCAAACAAACGGTCGTTTTATTACGTTTTACAAACGTTCTCTCAGCACTGCACAACTTCAATAAATACATATTCCTATTAATTAGCGTATGTAAAGGGAACTAATTAACAATAATGGGAAAAGTGCAAATTTTGTATTGCATCCGAAGATAATAAAAAACTGCATATTCTGTTTTCAATGGAAGCACAAAACGCTTGGCTTCTGTTTTCTGAAATGGCTTCTGTTCTCAACCCCATTAACTTTCCGAAACGGCTTTTTATTTTTTTTTTTAAATGGGAATGTTAAACATGATTGGTAATTTTGCACAGTCGCAAAAGTTATTTGCTTAGCTTTAAAACTACATTTATCAAGACCTTCTCAATAATTTAATGAAAATAAATAAAATGTTAATTTTCATAACGCGAGTCGTCTTATGTTATCCCCGTCGTCCTAAATACCGCGCGGTAGTTGACTATCATTGCACCAGACGGCAAAAAGCGAAATGAATCTCCACTGTTATCATATATTACGCAGGAAATCTTACATATTTTTGTTTTTCTAACCTCATATTAGGCCATCGATATGTATTTTCTGATGTTATTAACGCTTTTAAGAAACATTTAAATTTTGCTCCTGAAAGGTAGTGGGCCTTTAAGATATTGTTTTATAAATTTTTATTTGACCCACCAACTTTTGAGTGGAGTATTTTTACATACTTAGCTTGTTATTCGGTCCTCCTAACCGTGTGAACCATTACCAATGTAAATAAAATTTGTAGACACAGCGAAGATCAAATATCCCTTGTTCGACTGTGTAAGGTCTGATTGCGTATAGCCCAGCAACTTTATATCAGAACTGATCGTATACGGTAGTACTATGGGAGAAAACACCGACCTACAGTCAGTCCCTGGCGGTTGCACACTCGCAGGCCAGAGTTGAATCAGTTGATGTCGGGTTATAGAGAAGAATTAGTGTGACAAGACGTTTTAACCACAAGCCTTTGGCTCTATAGGACCCTTCTATATATCATGCGTATATGTAATACTGTGTCATAGTAATGCATAAGAGGTGTCCGTATATATCTATTGGGTCAATTAGGTCTTAACTACTTCTACTTGGTGGGACAAAATGTAGTATAGACAGAGTCATATAGGCGATAAGCGAGTTAACATTTAAGCATTGATGTTACTATTTTTAACTTTATAGGGGTATGAAAGATCCGCCTAGCGTATTCTCACAAAGGTTTGCAAACAAAATTTATTTCATACCCCTAAACGCAGGGACCTGGCACGAAAATTTTTAACCAATAATATACATATATATATTATAATATCAAGGGTATGAACTCGGCGGTCGAGAAAAACGGACCTATCTATTGTGATTTTGGCTTGGTTTTTGAGGTACCCATTAGAGCCGAGACGACATTTCGACCGGACAGGGAAATGTCTACCTAGCATATTTTTCGTAAATTTCCCGATTCATCCTACCATAACTTCGTCAATACTTGGCCAATTTTGTTCATCAAGCACTCAATGGAAAGATGAATTATTTCTCTTTAAGGTAAGATATCCGTCAATGTTGTATATAACCAATTTATTAAAATAATCACGGTTTTAAGAAAATAGGTCCGTTTTTCTCGACCGCCGAGTTCATACCCTTGATACTATAATATATATATGTATACTGTTAGTAAAAAAAATCGTGCCAGGTCCCTGTGCCCCTAAATACAGACTGCATATGCTAACACCCATTTTCATAAATTGTTTGATGAACTCATCAAAGAAAATAAATCTTACGTCATTTCATTAAAATCATATATTCATTTATTCGGGACACGAAGTTGATACGTTTTTACTTTTTAAAGTTTACTCATTCTGTTAGTAATGACATCGGGGCCCTGCCATACAGATCACGGCTGTCAAATAAAACTGCCCCAGGGTCTCCCTTGGGCGACACTTCTTCGCCAATGTAATTCACGCCATTGGCTGGTAGCATGAACCTGAGGAATAGACCTTAATCTTACATGATTTCCGTGTAGTTAGCGTTAGGAAGCCAGACTGGGAATCACCTAACATCAGCTACCTGTGTCGGATTCGCCCGAATTTTCTACAACTATGGGCAGGACACACGGAACTAAATACCAACTGCTTGGACGTGCGCATGTTCCTACAGGTAAAAACAAAAGAAGACACAGCAAGGTTCTGAACAGGTAAGACAAATATATGTACTCTTATGTAAAGCTTCACGTGTTCTCTTATGTCCTTTTTATTCTATTGAAAGTACTCAAGAAGAATTAAATGTATTTCAAAACCTGGACCTTCAGATGTAGGTTGTGTGTGCACCATATTAGTCTATATCCTGTTAAGGTTGAAGCGAATGTGTCATTGCCTTTTTACATACCGGCCAGACATGTACTCGATCAATCGGATTGAATACAATTTCATTTCTAGTCATCTTCAGATGGTTCCGCATACAAAGTAGATAAAACGCGTTTCAACACAGCTTGTCTGTTTTTGTCACCCTTAAGTACCGTGTGTGCCCGTCACATGTGTTATCTCAATTTTATAGACACATCTGTCTTACACATGTGCCATCTCTGTTTCCGTAGACACATATGTGTCCTCCATGTGTTTGATACCCTATACGTGTGTATCACCTTCACAGTATCATCCACACATGTACATACGTCGTTTTGTATTGACGCACTGTACCTCTGAGTCCCTTATGTGTCAGTCCGTGTGTATCCCCAGTGTACCACATGTGTCTCCACTTGTGTCATCATTACATGTGTGTCACCTCTATATATGTGTCATCATTACATGTGTGTCACCTGTACATGTGTGTCATTATTACATGTGTGTCACCTTATATATGTGTCACAATACATGTGTGTCACCCCATATATGTGTCATCATCATGTGTGTCACATTGGTCCTCCTACATATGTGTCACCCATTAACATGTGTGTCACCTGTACATGTGTGTCACTTCTACATGTGTGTCACCTCCACATATGAGTTCACTCAATGTGTGTCTTTACATGTGTCACCCCTACATATGTGTGCCTCCTTACATATGTGCCACCCCTACTAATGTGTCACCAATGAATATGTATCACCCCTACACGTGTGGCATCCTAACATATGTGTCACTCATACATGTGTATCACCCTTCACATGTATGTCACATTTACATATGTGTGTCTTACATGTACATGTGTGTCACCCCTACATGTGTCACTCCTACATGTGTGTCACCCCTACATGTGTCACTCCTACATGTGTGTCACCCTTACATGTGTCACCCCTACATGTGTCACCCCTACATGTGTGTCACCCCTCCATGTGTGTCACCCCTACATGTGTGTCACCCCTACATGTGTCACCCCTACATGTGTGTCACCCCTACATGTGTGTCACCCCTACATGTGTCACCCCTACATGTGTCACCCCTACATGTGTGTCACCCCTACATGTGTGTCACCCCTACATGTGTCACCCCTACATGTGTGTCACCCCTACATGTGTGTCACCCCTACATGTGTGTCACCCCTACATGTGTCACCCCTACATGTGTCACCCCTACATGTGTGTCACCCCTACATGTGTGTCACCCCTACATGTGTGTCACCCCTACATGTGTGTCACCCCTACATGTGTGTCACCCCTACATGTGTGTCACCCCTACATATGTGTGTCACCCCTACATGTGTGTCACCCCTACATGTGTCACCCCTACATGTGTGTCACCCCTACATGTGTGTCACCCCTACATGTGTCACCCCTACATGTGTGTCACCCCTACATGTGTGTCATCCCTACATGTGTCACCCCTACATGTGTGTCACCCCTACATGTGTGTCACCCCTACATGTGTGTCACCTACATGTGTCGCCCCTACATGTGTGTCACCCCTACATGTGTGTCACCCCTACATGTGTGTCACCCCTACATGTGTCACCCCTACATATTTGTCACCCTTACATGTGTGTCACCCCTACATGTGTGTCACCCCTACATGTGTGTCATCCCTACATGTGTGTCACCCCTACATGTGTCACCCCTTCATGTGTGTCACCCCTACATGTGTGTCAGCCTTACACGCGTGTCACCCCTAAATGTGTGTCACCCCTACATGTGTCACCCCTACATATGTGTCACCCCTACATGTGTGTCACCCCTAGATGTGTCCCCCTACATGTGTGTCACCCCTACATGTGTGTCACCCCTGTGTGTCACCCCTACATGTGTGTCACCCCTACATGTGTGTCACCCCTACATGTGTGTCATCCCTACATATGTGTCACCCCTACATGTGTGTCACCCCTACATGTGTCACCCCTACATGTGTCACCCCTACATGTGTGTCACCCCTACATATGTGTCATCCCTACATGTGTGTCACCCCTACATGTGTGTCACCCCTACATGTGTCACCCCTACATGTGTGTCACCCCTACATGTGTGTCACCCCTACATGTGTCACCCCTACATGTGTGTCACCCCTACATGTGTGTCACCCCTACATGTGTGTCACCCCTACATGTGTGTCACCCCTACATGTGTGTCACCCCTACATGTGTGTCACCCCTACATGTGTGTCACCCCTACATGTGTGTCACCCCTACATGTGTGTCATCCCCTACATGTGTGTCATCCCTACATGTGTGTCACCCCTACATGTGTCACCCCTACATGTGTGTCACCCCTACATGTGTGTCACCCCTACATGTGTGTCACCCCTACATGTGTGTCACCCCTACATGTGTGTCACCCTACATGTGTTCACCCCTACATGTGTGTCACCCCTACATGTGTGTCACCCCTACATGTGTGTCACCCCTACATGTGTCACCCTACATGTGTGTCACCCCTACATGTGTGTCACACCTACATGTGTCACCCTACATGTGTCACACCTACATGTGTGTCACCCCTACATGTGTGTCACCCCTACATGTGTCACCCCTACATGTGTGTCACCCCTACATGTGTGTCACTTCTACATGTGTGTCACCCCTACATGTGTGTCACCCCTACATGTGTGTCACTCCCTACATGTGTGTCACCCCTACATGTGTCACCCCTACATGTGTCACCCCTACATTTGTGTCACCACTACATGTGTGTCACCCCTACATGTGTGTCACCTCTACATGTGTGTCACTTCTACATGTGTGTCACCCCTACATGTGTCACCCCTACATGTTCCTGTGTCTCGTCATCGCAAGTGCGCTACAATTGTACCTTAACATTTAAACGCAAATCTATTGCTTGAACCTTGTTAGAACGAATGTCATATTCCATGGGCGTAGCCAGGGTTGAAATAATGTGGTGCAAATCTTATTTCCTGGTGAAATCATGTACCCTCTCCCGAAATTCTGAATTCAAAGTTTACTTATTTATCCTCTCTGAGAGCGAAGTTATCTCGTTCGTATTGAAAAATGTAATCTTTATAATAAAGTTAGATCTACCCGGTATTAAATCATTTCATATAAGTGATTTTTTTTTTATTTCTTAACCATATTGTGCACATCAGGCCTATATCACTATATGTAACAATGCGAAAAAAACTCGGCGACTTTCGAATGTGGCGATACCAAATGTTGCAAAAACAGCTGCATATAGATAATTACTAGATGATACAACTTTAGTACAGTTGACAACAATAGAATGTCATAATAACGCTAACGCATACTATATGCATTTTGACATTTCTATAATCAGCATAATGAAGTCCAGAATCCAATCAGCGGGGAATATTTTGGAGATTGGCATATAACCTTCAGTGGGAGCTTTGGTTTTTTTTTACTCAATGCTGTCTTTGGTTAATATTTGCGATTCGGCTAAAAAAACAACAACTAATTATCATCGATATTGTGTATAAATATTTATATTCACTTGCTACTTTTTATATAAACTAGCAAAGTGAAGTCTATAAGGGTATAACTGACCATTATCACGTCACTAATGTTACTATTACGTCAACGGATTATCTTCCAAATGGCTGTTCCATCTTGTGGACGCAAATATACGTATTACACTATCTTCTACGGAATTTATGTTTTATATAGATACCAGAGCATGGCAGGCAATCATTTCATAATGCGCTAGCGAGCATTATGAAGATTGTCGGCAAAGTTCTGACATCTGTATATACCATAGATTCCATAGAAAACAGTTTAATCCTTAAACGTATCGGTATTAACATACATAACAAAATGATGTGGATGTACTGGAGTATGTGCGTCTACTCGCATTTGAGAAAACAGAAAAGACAACGAGTATTCGTTATAACAACACATAAAGGCATTATTTAGTGTGCACGATTGAACTGTGTCTGTGTGGACGCTATCTCCCTTTTGCCGTTTTATGGATCGGCAACCCATGCAGACTAAGGAACACATTGAGTTCAAGTCTGTTTGTTGATGTCATTTATTATCTATAAGCCAACTTTCATCCGCGCGCGATTTATTTTCTCCAAGTAAATCTACATCATCAATTTTTATAGGAATTGTCATTCAATTGTTAATATTCGCAAATATTAATCTTCGCGATATTAATTTGAAATGGAAATCACAAAATTTAATTGCCGCGAATGAGAGTTTGTTTGCAGTATCTACTATATAAAGTTTGGTTCCCCTTTTTTTCTAGAAATTCGCACGCGACTTTTTTCGAAAACTATTACTGGTGAGTTCGATTGACTTATTCTAAAGCTAATTCTCAGATCCCTGTGCTCAACAGGAAATTCAACTCTGTTAGACTATTTATTCTGCTTAAACATTTCATGCCTTTGTAATGATATTTTGTGTACTGAGGCTACATTATTCAGCACGAAGTGTGAATGTTTATTCAATTAAAATAGCTAACCGACATCTTTATTTTCGTTATTGTAATAAAAGTGTGACAGGAGCATGGCGTTTATCTGCTAATGAATTATATATACCTGACTGGAGCATGAATACCTGTATAATGAACGCATCCCTCAATGTGATGAACTGTACGTAAATATTTAGGATCTTCCAAATGAAAGCCTAGACAAATCCATTATTCAATTTCAGAGGATGAATCGCTCAACCAGAGATTAAGCTGGCTTATCTATATAATTCACTCACCCCTGAAATTCCACAATAGATTATTCCAGCCTTTGAACTAGAATATTCTAAATGCGTCTATAGGGGTGAATGATGTAAGATAGTAGAGGTTAGTAGCACCAGTATCACATAATTCTAACTTCGTCACTTGGAAATTCTGGTCAAGTCGTAATGCCATCTCGCGGTAATAACCTGATTACCCAGCCTCGTTATCGCACCAACACATTTACATGGAAAGGGGACTTAACCGATCTCAAAACGGAAGGTAGGCCAGATTGTACGTTTTGTTTTGCCATAACCGGTTGAGATTTTCTACATGTTATTTTTTATGGTGGCTAATTTGGGTGGGTAGTAATATCGGCCATGTCACTTTTGTCTCCCACGCCCACGCAAAAATTCAATTTGTGACAATGCAATGAGCGACAACGCAAAGAGCGACAGAAATACTTAGCCAACGCGACAGAATTACGCGACAGTGCAGCATGAAAGTCGCATTGGCGGAGTTTTGGCGATCCGCGCACTATCATTCTTGTGCATTGTCACATCGCTCCATGCATTAGATATCGCTCTTCGCATTGTCGTTTTGGCGAAGGCAAAAATATGACATGGTCGAAATCATCAGCCACCATATTGTTTTCTTTGAAAACAAGTTTTGATAATTTAAGCCGTGAAAATAATTCAAAAGCACAGGCAAATATGTATGATACTTAACAGACATTACATTAGTAACAACAAAACATGTGTGGACCGTGATAGTTTTTTATGTATTGTGTCATCCTCAAGGCTCCAGGGGTTACTATCACTGACGTTATAGGCATATAACGACAGTATTAATAACCCCTGGAGCATCGAGGATGTTTTTATGTATATTAAGATGAAAATATATGTGAAGAAGTCACTTTATAAATGCAGATATCTCTGTGAAAATATGAAATAAAATGATACACCAAAACTTGACTTCTTTGCTTGACCGTGTCAAGATGAATTCCATTTTGTTTTGAAATGTCCACGTTACTCCGATATTCATAAAAATCATTAAAAACGATTTAGAAAATTAAGTATGAATTAACTGATACAATTACAAAACTTAGCAAAATACCTCAAAGCTGCGAACGCAAAACGATCTTTCCGAATGTAGTACTTTCGACCTGTATGTTTGTAGTATATGATATACAATTTGAATACATTTAATATATTAATTTATTTATGTATATCCAACTGATGAGTCAGCACACTCAAAGTAAATAAAACTTGGAAACAAAACTTGAACTCTACTTCACTGTATAGACGTAATAACATTGTATCATGATAAAACTTTTTTTTTTGCAGTACAGCCAAAATTCATTTTTAACTCTTATTTGACTTCATAAAATGAAAGTCTATAGAAATAGTAATTCTGTACATTTTGGTACCTGTAACTTTTCATGTTGAATAACAAATGAAAAGCTCTTGATGAGTGAGAAGATAAATTACGCACCAGACACCATTACTAGGGGGTCATGACATTTGAATTTATTTTGTATACTAAACTTGAACAGATGCCTAAAGGTAAGTTTTTAAGATAAACTCATAGGTATGTAGTGGATTTACGGAATTACATACTAAATGTACCGTGAAAAAGTCTGATTAGATAACAAAAAACACTGGTATTTTCCCGGAGTGGATACGCCTAGTCCTGAGGATCGAAATTTACATCTATGCCTTAGTTTTACATGTATATACATATAGAAGGATTGGCAATGAGTTCGGTAATACAGATTACATAACGAATGGCTGTTGAATACGGAATTGATTTCACAATATAGTTATAAAGGACATAAGAATTCCCGATATATTTTATAAGGTCGTGTATAGTTTGAAGTTGTTATAAGAAATAAATGTGCTTTATTGCGCCTTCAGTAACGTGGTCGAGTTACAAGATTTGGTAAATATAACAGAGTATTACCAATTAACTTATTATTTTTTCTAAAACAAAATGATGGGACTGTTCTCCGATGATGCATTAAATTGGCCAACGTGCGACGGTTCTCCGACAATGCATTATACTGGCCAACGTGCGACGGTTCTCCGACAATGCATTATGCTGGCCAACATGCGACTGTTCTGCGACAATACATTAAACTTGCCAACGTGCAACTGTTCTCCGAGATGCATTATACTTACATTACCAACGTGCGACTGTTCTTTGACAATACATTATACCGGCCAACGTGCGACGGTTCTCCGACAATGCATTATACTGGCCAACGTGCGACGGTTCTCCGACAATGCATTATGCTGGCCAACATGCGACTGTTCTGCGACAATACACTCCGACAACACATTAAACTTGCCAACGTGCAACTGTTCTCCGAGATGCATTATACTTACATTACCAACGTGCGACTGTTCTCCGACAATGCATTATATTGGTCAACGTGCCACTGTTATCCGACAATGCATTATATTGGTCAACGCGCCACTGTTCTCCGACAATGCATTATATTGGTCAACGTGCCACTGTTCTCCGACAATGCATTATATTGGTCAAGGTGCGACTGTTTTCCAATAATGCATTATATTGGTCAAAACGCAACTTTTCTCCGACAATGCATTATATAGGCAACATACGGCTTTGCTCCGACAATAGATTAAACTGGTCGTCCAACCAATCGTTCCACTCTGCTATATGGCAACAGTTCCACTATACAAGAAGACACAACATGAATATACCGCAGTCTCCCAAAACACGCACCTCGCACAACATAAAGGCAACACACCGAATACATGGGAGGCCGTCCTTACATGACCATAGCTGTTAATAGGACGTTAATTAATCAAACAAACAAACAAACAAACTATATGCTGTATCATAAGAAAACGGTGGATTTGATAGGCCTAAGTTGTTAACGATAGGGAAAGAAACACCAGTCACAGGTAGTATTATAATCAGGTAGTTGACATTTGTTATGGTTAGGTAGTGGCGGAACAGTGATCGACAGGTACATGCATGGATTATGTAAAACGAACATTTAGTTTTGGTTATCGAAAGGTCAACGGGTTATTTGAAGCAGTTTTTGTCGCTTGGTATATAAGTTTTAGTTCAGTGGTTGTCTTAAACACGTGTTTCCAACGATAACACATGACACATGTTGTCAGAACGGTCCTTGAACATGTAACCTAAACCATGCAGAAGTACGCTAAGGTTCTTTTTTCTTTCTTTTGCCATTGCTCTGCGTCCGTCGTGAACGGTCACACAGTCGTGAACGGATTTTTTCCCTTATTTGGCCAGATATTGTGGGAATTGGGGAAATATCTTGTATTTTGTCAATACTGGCTCTGACCACACTTGAACAGGAGGGGAGGACCCAATATGTGAAATAGAAGTAAAATCCCTGTACAATGCTACTTGTCATTAGGTTGCCAGAATAGATTTTAACCAGTTTAATTTGGGTCAGAAATATGCATCAATCTTGGCTCTGATCTCCTGGGGCAGTCATTGTAAAGTTTGAGCGTTAAAATATTAGAAATAATTGAAATTTACTGTACAAAAAAAGTTTTACTGTTATTATCTGACTTATTTATCTTAGTTGTAAAAATGGCTTTGAATGTACCTTGTATCGATTTCTTGAATAATAGTTTCAGATTACGTTTAAACGTCCTACTAGGATTAGCATTTTCAAAGTTATAAGAAATCTTATTTTCCTTTATGATAATAGAAACATAGGAAAACCAAGAATACTTTCCATTTGCATGTATATTTTTACTGACAGCCAGTGCTTCTTTCACCAGGACGTTGATGTCTTTTTGTGAGATCCTTCTTAAATATCTTGTGTAGTTCTAATCCAGTCTAATTCAGTCCTATATTCAATGCATACTTTCCAACAACCAAAGCCATTTTGCAAAATTACAAATTAATTTGCTCAAATGGTGTTTTATCAATTAAGGAAAATGGGTCAAACAATGCCTTGTTCGAGCAAGCTCTTTTACTAGCATTTGCTATCTTGCTATAATAATCAGCATACCAAATTTCAGAGTTATACGCAAAAACTGGTCTGACTATGGAATTGAATGACATATTTTTTCATTCTGGGTTATGTGAAGATAAGTATATATGGTGTGATGGCTACGCACGTGTACTGGACACGCAGTTATAATTAAGTACATAAAAGAAAATGCGGTTTACTGGTATTCCTTTGAAAGGGTATTATGAAAGGTCAAATCCTCGATACTCCAGGGGTTCCGATCACTTACGATCTAGAGATCGTAAGTAATCGGAAACCCTGGAGTATCGAGGATGGGAAGGTCACAGATCTCGACTCATCGTATTTCTCTTTCATTATTTAAAACTGCTCTCGTGACATCTCGCTATCTTTTTATCTTTCTACATTTATGAATTGATTAACTGAATATTAATTGCTTATTTCACATTACTTAGACATAAATGAATCGTTTTTAATTAAAGTAAACTAAAGCACCAATTCACAACGATAGCACCAATTTACAACGATAGCACCAATTCACAACGATAGGACCAATTCACAACGTTAACACCAATTCACAACGATAGCACCAATTCACAACTATAACACCAATTCACAACGATAGCACCAATTCACAACTATAACACCAATTCACAACGATAGCACCAATTCACAACTATAACACCAATTCACAACTATAACACCAATTCACAACGATAGCACCAATTCACAACTATAACACCAATTCACAACGATAGCACCAATTCACAACGATAGCACCGATTCACAACGATAGCACCAATTCACAATGATAGCACCAATTCACAACTATACCACCAATTCACAACGATAGCACCAATTCACAACGATAGCACCAATTTAAAACGATAGCACCGATTCACAACGATAGCACCAATTCACAACGATAGCACCAATTCACAACGATAGCACCAAATTACAACGATAACACCAATTCACAACTATAACACCAATTCACAACGATAGCACCAATTCACAACTATAGCACCAATTTACAACTATAACACCAATTCACAACTATAACACCAATTTACAACGATAGCACCAATTCATTTAATGATGATGCTTATTGATATAATGATAAAAGCAAATAAAGTAAAAAAAAAAACAAAAAACAAAAACATGATAAATGGAAATAAAACATTAGAAAAAAACCAAATATAACATGTAATATCAAAAGAAATATTGATGAAATGATATTACGTACATGTGTATTTATAAAATCAAAGTTTATGATGGCAAAACCCTATATCAAATATAATGAAAATTAACTTGATCAAGTTTATTTGAATCACGTGACAGCTATAGCGTTCCATCGAAACAGGTCCTTTGGACCTCTTGTTTGACTACAACCCTCGATTTTGTATAA